>NC_090182.1:10713969-10797087 GCF_024679245.1 Pseudorasbora parva | reverse complement strand
CACCGCCAGGAACGCCTTCGGAGAGGTGTCTGCCTCCGCCAGATTACAGGTTACACATGGAGGTATGTCTGAGAACACTCATTCACTGACACAGACACGGCCTTTAGAGAACAAGGTCAGAGGTGAACAAGCTGAAAAAACATGATTGTTGGGGCTGCTTCCACACACTCACAGACACAAACCCCACTGTTTACATGTTCGACCCGGAGGAATATGTTATTGTTCAGAAGTTGCTTTTTCTCTCAGGAGACTTTTAAGAACATTTGAGTATCAACATTTCTCCTAAAATTCCTGAGAAATAAAAACAGACACAAATGAGTCAGATGTTGATGGTCTGCCCAGCTCAGATAGTTTGAGTTTGGAATAATTATGATGACAAATATAGTTAATATTTGAGATCTCTGACTTTGATTACAGATTTTGGTGTGTGTGTATATATGTGTGTGTATATATATATATATATATATATATATATATATATATATATATATATATATATATATATATATATATATATATATATATATATATATACTTCATTGAGAAAAAGTCTCCATTGTTATTATTAAAAGATTTTTTATTATAAAATGTTATTTTATTATTATAACTGTATTATTATAAAAAACCTCTCTGAGATTAAAAAACGCATGTATGCAAAACCAATACAAAACAAATAAGACCAACATAAAATGTATACATTACAATTTCAAAACCATTATGTCAGTAAAGGCGATTTAACCTAATGCATTATTGTTTTAACATTGAAAAATATCCATCCACACTGCAAAGAGAAATCTGTTAGGATATTCATGTTCTCTCTGTGGTCTGTGGCGCGGTCAGAAAAGACATGCGAACGCACCAACAGTGGGAGCTGATCGATTCGCATTCGCTACTATCAAAGCTTATCATCTCCTCATCGCTAAAGGTGAACTTGGCCTTTCCGAGAATCCGACAGGGCTGACGATAACCGTACACCAGTCGAGGGCTTTCTGCAGCAGCAACATAAAGGCCGGTGATGACAGGAGGTCGAGAGGGCCCTAGATGGGGGGAGATTTGGAAGGGAAAGGGAGAAGGGGTGGAAGGGCTTGTGTATTATGTGGCAGGTCGTTGCTGTGACTGTCTGGCTGTTATCTCTTTCTCTGGGGGGTCTGCTGCCTTAGACGGCCCCTTATCTGCACCCCCCCATCCCTCGTTTCCCGGAACGTCCCGACTGCAATGAACTCTGGGATAGGCGGCAGTGAAAGGTGACTCTGGACACAGGACAGACCTTTTCCTATAGGAGAAAAATAAAAAAAGACATCATGAGTGTTATACAGGATATCGTGGGCATAGAAAATGCTGAGCTTTCTGAAAATGATCAAATGTAGACGTGCTAATTAATTAATGCATTAATTAATAGATCCTCTTAGCATGCTGGCTGTTCGCTGCTTTTTCACTCCATTAATAAAATAAAACATCTACTGAATAATGTATTATTATTAGTATATTATATTAAATTAAACAACAAAAAAACTTTATAAAAGAATGCATATTTATGATGCATCATGAATAATTAATACAATTAATCAAATGGTTTTTCCTCTATATGTTTTCCAGGTTCTCAGCTGAACAAAGAGTTCCAGCACAAAGAAAACGGAGCTTATAGAATATCAGGCGAAGAGGAGAATGTCGACGACGAAGATTACGAAGGCCAGCCGAGCGGATACATGTATTTGTGACATACAGATATTATAAAAACATAGCATTTAATCACAGATCACAGACAGCTTGCGGTAAAACGTGGACTCTTAAAAAAGTTGTTTTGCCCTTGTATATAAATCCAAATAATTTTTTATTCACTCTTGAGAATTGTACTTAAAAAAACAAAAAAAATAGAACTTAATTAAATAGTTGATTTACTCATTGAGTCCTTTATTGTTCATAATGCATTTCAGAAAATGTGTTTAGGGGTAAACCTTTACGGTCATTAGGCAAAAGTGCATGTGTGTGCCGGACTTAGCCGTGGCATGCATTTACCCAGAAACCATTCCCTGCTTTTGAATAAAACATCAGCAGTGTCTCTCCTCAACTTCTGGTTTCTCAAAGATGCTCAGCAAAGAGAGAGAGAGAGAGAGAGAGAGAGAGAGAGAGAGAGAAAGAGAGAGAGAGAGAGAGAGAGAGAGAGAGAGAGAGAGAGAGAGAGAGAGAGAGAGAGAGAGAGAGAGAGAGAGAGAGAGAGAGAGAGAGCACCCAGGTTAAGTTGTTTGAAAGCTTTGGTATTAAGAGGCGTTTTACACTTAAGAAGTTGGTTTCGCTGGGTTTTCTCTTCCCTCCCATATTGATTGATGCTTAGCTATCAATGCATAATAGAAAAGCACTCAGGACAAATGTGGGGTTATGGCCTTCCAGGGAGAGAGCAGACCAGGCTGTTTCTCAGCGCCATTATTGCCCCATAAAGGATCCCCGGGGAGGGACAAGTTCCTCACATCAGCACACACCAAATACCCAATTAAAAAAGAAGACCTTTAAATTCTCTCCTCTTTCCTGGGCAGAAATCAATCAGAATTCAATCTGTTCGGCTAGGATTCCGACAGGCCAGGTAATTGCTCACCAGAGCTCGGATAGGTGACAACAGCTTCGAGGGGAGGCGGCGAGCCAATCAGGTGTTCTCTTTCAGCGCCGCTACCGTCGGTGAGAAAGCAATGATACCTATCGAAAGCTTATCTATACGCCTATTTTTAGACTCCTGGTGGCAGGTGAGGACTTTCTTTTATAGGCATCAGGTAAGCGATACGACTTCATGCTTTAAAATAAATGGATCATTTAAAGTAAGTGGCTCTCATATTCGTCTTCTTAAAAGCTCTTTGAAAATGAATTCCAATTTGGAATGATTTGTACTCCGAGAGGCGTTTGTTGGGGAGCGTGCAACACGATTGGGTGAGAGAAACTGCATGGGAGAGAGATAGATGGATGAAGATGTGATATGGAGTTAGAAGAATGCAATTAAAAGCTGAATCATTCTCACTCCGGCGTAACTCTATCCGTTGAGATGAGAGCCGAGCCTCTTTCTCATGGCTGTATTTGTGTGGATAAAGCTCTCCCCTGGCCCTCGTTTTAGATTCGCGCTTAATGATTCCCTCTCCGATGGGAGAGAGCGGGCTGCTGTCAGGATGGGAGACGCGATCCGGACGCAGCAGTGCCCGAGTCCCTCTGGCCGGCAACGCCATGTGCAGGGGTCAGCCGAGGTCAGAGGTCATGGGCAGAGAGCTGGGATTAATGGACATCTCAATAAAACGCCGGGTCGGGTTACTAGTTGCCCAGCCTGCCCTAACACACACACACACACACACACACACACACACACACACACACACACACACACACACACACACACACACACAAATATCATTTCAACAAACATAAGACTCACCTCAGCTGAGTAGAAGAGGATGTGGTCAGGATGTATGTATTCTGGCTACCCACATTAAAGATATTCAAAAGAAAAAAGACGTCTGGATTTATTTCATATAAAAGCATCAACTGGACTGGACGATATAGAAAACTGAAATAAAAAGTGGGAAAAGAAATGTGGAAAAACATTAGACTGTATAAACCAGTCATGACAGTGAATGAGGCATTTTAATATTGTCTTGGTCGATGGAAAATACCATGACTATCCACAGGAGAGATGAACAGAGATCATATTAACTCTTGATGGCGAACAGTAAAACAGAATCAAGCAAACAATAGCTTGTTGTCTGATCATTATTTAGCTGATTTTGATATTTCATACAGTACACACACACACACACACACACACACACACACACACACACACACACACACACACACACACACACACACACACACACAAAAAACTGTTAGGCCTAATAAACTTGACTTATCCAGTGAATGTAATTCATTATATTTAATTAATTATTATATTTATATAATATATTTTAAATTAAATAATTAATTATGTTTCTGAAACATGGAAAAATAAAGAAATACAATTAATTAAACTGTGTTTGAAAATTTCTGTAGGCCTATTTATTTACCTCACTGTTCTAACGACAGCATGTCCTCATGTCTGAAGAACGAATCCCACAAAAAACAGCATGCGGTAATCATTAGTTTAATTCTCATTCTTTAATAGTATCAAGTTGAAAAAGGCCAATAAAAGAGGCAGAAATGCTTCGATAACACCATCAGGTGGCGCGTGCTCCGCGTGCTGCTGTCTCATCCGCTCTCCGCTGGAACTCTCGCGAGAACACGGAGCGCTCCTAAACGAAGTCTCGCGAGAATTCCGTCCGCTGTTGGAGCTGCATTTAGTTGATGGATTGTGAGTGGCCTCATTAAGTCACGCAATGAGTGAAATATGTCTTTGTCTCCCCTTTGTCGCAAAGTAATAAAGGGATGCCGAATTCTTCAGCACAGCTGCACATTATTGCACAGCTCTCAGCTAAACGATTTTTTTTATCTCCTCTAATTGATAAATGACAGGATGAAAGGTTATTGTTGTCACGCTAATTGGAGATGGCGGTGTATTACTAACGGAGCTCGTGCGTTTTCTTCAACGGCATTGGGTGGCACAGTCTGACTGGACTTTTCACAGCCAGCTGCTCACTGGCCAATATGAAATATATAGGGTACATGAGCATTAATTGTTGTAATTAAGCAACACTTGGGGAAAAAAATACAATATTGTCAATAGGCTAATGTGGCTGTAAGATAAAACGTTTGGGATGCATGTCACAATTACAAAATACTAGAATAATAGGCTACTAAAACTAAGTTAGGATTACAGTTAGGGGAGACTGAGGCTTAATATTATACTTTTTTATGACAGGCCTTATATGGTAGGTTTGGGATAGTGAAAAATGACATAAAAAAGAAAGAAAAGAAACTTACTCACCAAGTCAGGTGTAGCTTCATTTATTTATTTAGATATTCTGCTTTCAGATGAATACAATCAGAGTTATATTAAAAATGTCTTGGCTCTCCCAGCTTTATAATGGCAGTGAATGGCGGTCAAAAATTTGAAGCCCAAAAAATTCCCCATCCATCATATCACTTTTAAAATACAAAGGCTAGCTTTATTCAAGTGCAGGAGCAAACTGAGCACTAGCCTATTTCAGTCTTATTTAAATCTTTATTCTTATCATGAACAGAATACAGTGCTTTGGAGAAATGGACTTCCATTTGCAGGAATGTATCATTTAACCCTTCTATTTTCCTCTCCGGAGAGCTACTCTTTCACTTAGCTTTTTTCCCTGTGAAAGCAGGATTTGATTACTACGGTAAGTAGTAAACATGCAGGTATTTTTCCATCTCGGCTTGTTCTGGGTTCAGGGCCTTCGAGTGTGTGGATGCAGCTCATCTATGGCACTTTCACAGATCAGCTTTCACACAAACAAACCCTCACAAAGGAAACTATATGCAGGTAAATGTACATTTGCCAGTCATGCACCGCCTGAACAATCAACCAGAGCATTACCATGCTTTTCATGGTCAAATTTTCCTATACAAACACACGTTGTGTTCATAATTGTTTCAGAGGAATTATTTCATGTTTAATGATGTGTATAGTCAAATGAATAGCATGGAATAATAAATATTAGCAGTACAGCATGTTAAATAATCGAACTGCTCAGAACAAACATGAAGAGTGACTAAGTAAATCTGGCTAAGGTGTTATATGTTCCTAGATGCTTGAATCTCTCAGCCACACACCGAAGGAACATATTGCATTTTGTAACTGTACTAATAATCTATTTCATATTTCTCTTTAAAGTGACAGCTATACTCAAGTCTCAAGCAAAAGTATATTTGCCTTTGAATGTGGTTTATTAAAATCACACATATTCTTATGCATGCATTTTCATTTGGCCCAGTCCGACAGCAGTCAGTGATTGACAGATGTATTGATCCCCAGAGAAGCTTTGTGACGGTGATGTGGCATATTTTTATTTACTGCCTGTCTTTAATCCAACCTAGCCACTGCTGACAGTACCGCCTGTCCTTTAAGACAAACACAGTGCCTATTATGTGGAAATGGAAGAGTCTAGTGTTTGATATGTTGAGGATGCCATCAGGGGAAGCTGTCATGGGTTCTCCAGCACTGTCACCAACATAATAAATCAACTGTCTAGTCATCCATTCATCCTTTTGGCAACTCTCTTCCAGCTGCTGTTCACTTTCATTACCGTTCATCAGAAACCATCTTTCTTTCTTTCTTTCTTTCTTTCTTTCTTTCTTTCTTTCTTTCTTTCTTTCTTTCTTTCTTTCTTTCTTTCTTTCTTTCTTTCTTTCTTTCTTTCTTTCTTTCTTTCTTTCTCAGTTATTAAACTGAACTGAATCAACATTGAACTGACTTGATCTGAATAATGGCGCTATTGTTTTGTTGAGCTTAGAATGTGTCTCAGAAGTTTGCATCATTGATTCTTATTTTCCTGTTTATTTCTGTGAAACGATCTGTATTGTATTAAGCGCTATACAAATAAAGATGACTTGATTTTCTTTCTTAATAAACTTTTTTTTATAGATTCATTTTAATTATTTTCATTGAGGCTAAAATAATGACAAAATAGCGATTTGACTGATGAAAGTGCATACTTTCTACCCATGAAAGTGCACTGGAACGTCAGTCAAACTCCACACAGAAAAATAGGGTGTCAAAATTGTACCTTTAGAGGTACAACAGCTTGTCGCTGGGGCAGTACCCTTAAAAGGACAACTTTGTACCATTTTTACCACAAAAAGGTTCATAGTAGAACCTTAAAGGGTTAGTTCACCCAAAAATGAAAATGATTTCATTAATTACTCACCCTCATGTCGTTGGACACCTGTAACACCTTCGTTCATCTTCAGAACACAAATGAAGATATTTTTGTTGAAAGCTGATGGCTGAGAAAGGCTTCAAAAAGGCCTCCATTGGGATTCAGTGCATTTCCACTGACCCAGACCCATAAAAGGCACTAAAGACTTCGTTACAAAGTCCATCTCACTACAGTGGCTGTACAATAATTTTACCAAGCGGCGAGAACAGTTTTTGTGCGCAAAAAAAAATCAAAATAATGACTTGGCTTTATCTGCCAAGATATTGTCTTCCGTGTAGGTCTCGGACGTGAACTCACCTGGAACTCACGCGACAGCAGCGCTCCTACTCTTCCGGGTCATGTATTCGCTATGATTCGAACGGCGGAGCTGCGTCATATTCTCGCGCATGCGTCAAGTTCACGTCAATAATTTGGTGGATTATATCGTTATTTTGATTTTTGTGCGCACAATAACTATTTTCGTCGCATTGTAAAATTATTGTACAGCCCCTGTAGTGAGATGGACTTTGTAACGAAGTCTTTAGTGCCTTTTATGGGTCTGGGTCAGTGGAAATGTACTGAATCCCAATGGAGGCCTTTTTGAAGCCTTTCTCAGCCATCAGCTTTCAACAAAAATATCTTCATTTGTGTTCTGAAGATGAACGAAGGTGTTACAGGTGTCCAACGACATGAGGGTGAGTAATTAATGAAATAATTTTCATTTTTGGATGAACTAACCCTTTAAGGTACGCATCTGTACTCAAAGGTACTAATATGCACCTTTTAGGAGTAGAAAGGTACAAAGTTGTCCTTTTAAGGGTACTGCCCCAGCGACAAGCTGTTGTACCTCTAAAGATACAATTTTGACACCCGTTTTTCTGTGTGTCGTGATTTCCCACCTGTATTAGATCGATGTACTCTCATTTACGCGCTCTGATGACACATAGCCTGCGAAACAACAATGGCAGCCCCTGCGGTATCAAAAACCGAATACATATCCCAATCAAATAACGTAAAATAAAAGGCTTCTCATCTTATGCGCCACTTCCCTCGAATAAGCAAGGAGGAAGCACCGTTGGCGATAGAAATGATTGTAAGCACGTCAGGTCCAGCATGCTTTGTTTACATCAATTCCTCACCTCAGGCAGTTTGGCGTGACTTTGCCTGAAATACAAAGTCATGAGTTGTGGTTTGAAGTCGTAACTTACAGGCTCAAAAACTTGCCTGGAATGCAGCATACGATGCACTAAAGATGATATTTGGTAGAATGTTGGTAATATTCACTGTAAACCCTAATGTTGTCTCTACTTAAACAAATCAAGTAATCTTGACTAAATATTACTAGTTTAGTCCAAAAACTCAAAAATATAAGTTAGTATAACTTATTAACCTACAAAATACATAAACTTAAGATTTCAAGTTGAATCATAATCATAATTAAATCATAATTAATTAAAATAGCTCACTCTGGCCTTGCTCTGATGTGATTGGCCATGCAAGGAGTTCTGTCTGGCAACAAGAACTAATTCACTGATTGGAGGACATTTACAGAAGGCGGTCCTTTTCTGTTGCTGATTCAAATTAAGATGGAGACTTTTTAATTGTGTGCAATCTTAAAATCGGTAAGTAAAAATTCGTAAGTTACTAAACATAATAATAATATGTGAACTAAGTTATAACTAACCAGACTGACTTTATTTCTGTTTTAATGAAAATAATAGTTTCGTTGGAAGTCACCATGATGGAGATAAGTGTTTGCTTTAGTTGGGCTCTTGGCCCTTGAGTGTATAATATTATAATATAATGTTTCTTTGGCTGTTTTGTGTTTGTGAGACACATTTGAGAAGGAACACAAAGCCAAGAGAAAATATCCTCCTGATAATGTCATGTTTTGGCAGAATCCCTGATCTCATGCGGAGTCTAATGAAATATTAATACAAATATCCATGAGATTCTTTACTTTTGTGTTAATTAAACAATTTATTATTTTATTTTTTGTGCACAAAATGTTTAAATCTACGGCATTAGTTAGACATGCACAGACATCAAGAATCCGTGTATGAATCTCTACAATGGTGACAATTTTTTTTAATTTTTTTTTATTCGATGAACAGATCAACTCTGAACATAAAACAAGCTACAAAACATCAGAACAAAAGAGCAAAAGTAAAAGCAAATAGTAAGAATCAAAGAAAATGTGTCACAATTCAGATAAATAATTTATTCATGCTGCAATGCATGCTGAAGTTTTGATTGGTTATACCCAGCATGGAGCACTGAACTTCTGGTGTACCCAGTTTGGTGAACTTAACAATTTAAGTACAGTGAACGTGAGCACCAAGTTAAGTGAACTTAAATATACAAGTTTTGGGAGACTCCATTACTCAATTGAATTGAGGGAACGAGTTTACTCAAATCAATTGAGTTCAATCAACTTACTAGGGTTTTCAGTGTTCCATTTACTTCCATTTTCTATGGAAGTCAATGAGAACTGTTTGGGTAATGATATTCTTCAAAATATCTTCTTTTGTGTTCATCAGAAGAAAGAAAATCATACAGGTTTGGAACAACTTGGTGAGTAAATGATGACAATATATTTGGGTGAACTATCCCTTAAATTTTTTTTTATAGAGTAACAATTTAATCTTGTTATGGAGTGGTCCAGGTATGACATCACTTTGTAGGCCAACATGAGGATCAAGTCTGCATTTTAGCTCTTCCGGTTCCATCGTCTCAAAGTCAACGTTTTTTTAACAGGATTTTGGTTAAATGGCCGAAATAAGGTCAGTGGTGAACATTTAGGCTTAGATTCATAAAATGTGCGTTCATCTGTGACAATTATCTTGCTGGAAATTTTTTTGCAACAAGTATCATAAACCTTTGTTGTTCACAGCTTGCTTTTTTGGCAATAATCCAACAGCCTATGGGAAAATCCTATTAGGTTTTCGTTGAGCAAACCACAACTGACAAAGTACAAGAAACAGAATGGTATTTAATTTGATATACTCACGTGAAGTTCTATTTCATTTTTAGCTTAAAAGTAGCCTAAAAAGAAGTTGGAAATACTTTTGCAGCGATATATGAACATCCCGACGCCATCAACGCAGCTAAAAGCAACATTTAGATGAATATGTGCTGCATGCCGTCTTCTCAATAACAACATAACATAAGCACTTAATAAAAATGACAATGGTGAGAATCATAGCTGTGGATATGTTTGCACCAGTTCTGCAATTAACCGGCATCATATGGACAGATGAGGTCGTTAAAATTACCGTTATGATTGATTATAAAGTAGGCTGCATTCGAGACAGTTAACTATACAGATCTGGCCATGTGAGACTATAGTTTGAATTAATCACATTTCTTTGTATGACACACTGACATTACAGTAGTACAAAATGACTCTTTGTGCATTATCCTGAACATTGTATGTATTCATTTCATGCATGATAATGGAAGAGAGGCTCATGGGTCAGGAGTGCGCATAAATGTCACATTCATTTTATTTTCCTGGCAAAAACGTCCCAAATCCTTCACATAAAGGTCAGTCTACAGGCTTTTGGTGAATTCGGAACCGCATACTAGCAGACTTCTATTTCTGCCATAGAAATATATGGTAAAAGTTGTCAGAGTAGTATACTATGCATTTTAGCAACCTAGGAAGTTGGAAAAGGTCTCGTTTTTTTATGGTCTTAAGGTCTCGTTCCACTTCTTATGTCCCTTCTCTTAATACAGTATATTGCCAAAATTTTTGGGACATCTGTTTTCATATGCACATGAACTTTAATGACATCCCATTGTTAATCCGCAGGATTTGATATGGAGTCGGCCCACCCTTTGCAGCTATAACAGCTTCAACTCTTCAGGAAAGGCTTTCCCCAAGGTTTAGGAGTGTTTATGGGAATTTTTGACCCCATTCCACCAAACTTTTCACTTGGCACAGAGCAGACAGGCAAATGCTGTTCTGCTGGCAACCGCCGAACCAGATTGCCAGACAGAGAAGCTTGATTCGTCACTCCAGAGAACATGTCTCCACTGCTCTAGGGTCCAGTGGTGGCGTACTTTACACCACTGTTAGTGATGTTAGGTTATTAAAAGAATCGTTCTTTTGAGCCGGTTCTCAGCAAGGAACCAGTCGAGCCGGTTCACTAATTGAACTCAATCGGACTTTAGTTCCATGTTGATGACGCAAAAGCCGAAGTAGCACGTCCGACTAAAAATCCGACATGTGTCGAAGTTTGCTGAGGATTACTGAGGCGAGGGTGATTGAGTTGGCGACGCTGAGGCACATAGACTACTGGAAATATGCTTATTATGACTACTGTTATTAAATAACATTTTATTAAAACACGCAAAAAACATTTATTTTACTGTAATTTATTATGCATGCAGATTATTGTAAAGCGAAATTTATTCGTTTATAAGACTGGTTTATAGCTACTTTAGACATGTAACATATCCGCGTTTGTTGGTCAGTGGCTGTAATGTGTACTGTAGTTGCGCAATTTTCAGTCAAATCCGACGCAAATTATAAATTAACTGAACAATACAAACACCATTAAGTGAATGAAAGGCAATAATCAGAAAATGCACTCACGCAAATTTTGTTTCAATATGCATTGATACAGATTATTACTTCATGCAGAAATGAATCGGACTTTTCATCACTAACCACTGTATCCGACGCTTTGCATTGCACTTGGTGATGTAAGGCTTGGATGCAGCTGCACGGCCAATGAAACCCATTCCATGAAGCTCTGCACACTGTTCTTAAGCTAATCTGAAGGACGCCAAAGTTTGGAGGTCTGTGGCTATTGACTCTGCAGAAAGTTGACGACTTCTACACACTGTGCGCCTCAGCATGCACTGACCCCGCTCTGTGATTTTACATGGTTTACCACTTCATAGTTGAGTTGCTCTTCTTCCCAATTGCTTCCACTTTGTTATAATACCACTAACAGATGACTGTGGAATATTTAGTAGAAATTTCACAAATGGACTTGTTGCACAGGTGGCAACCTAAGGTACCACGCTTGAATTCATGCAGAAGCGTCTGCATGCCTAGGGCTTGATTTAATACACCTGTGGCCATGGAAGTGATTGGAACACCTGAACTCAATGATTTGGAGAGGTGTCCCAATACTTCTGGCTATATAGTGTGGTTGAGTCAAGTTGCTTCCCTTTTAATATTAGAGCAAACTAACTGAAGATTTACTCTCGAAATCTAAAGATTTCTGGCACATTGGATCTCTTGACAAATGTACGTTAAAGGTCGTTATCTCTTGATTTATATTAATTTAGTTGGATGGTTAGCCAATGTATGATTGAATATGTTGTTGTGCAATACCTGTACTACTGTTGTGTTATTGTAAAACTATATATAAAAAGAATATTATATTTTTATATTTTTACTGCAGAAAATGTTTGCCATGTTATCAAAACTGGGTCTGTTTCTAAGATTTAATACCATTGGAAAACATTTAAGTGATTAGCAAATTCCTCCTTAAATGGTCAGATTGTATCCCAGTACCGTACACACATTTGTTTCGACTGATACAAATCAAATTTTTAGTCAGATCACAGCAATTTGGGTTTAGGAAAATGGGCAGTGAGTGTGCCATCCGAGGCTGAGACTGCTAACTGCAGTGCATTTCGGGAAAGCCAAATCTGTGGTGACATCATGCTGCGAGAATAAATCGACGCTGGAGGCTACAGCAGATGCTCAGGTTCGTTGGTTATGGATGGGCATCTATCACTGCCTCTGGTCCTGAGCGCTCTCAAAATTACAATAGCCCTACCTGTAGCGAGCATCGCACTATTGCAGGACTGAGAAACATTACAGTAAACATCAGTAATGCAGAATCAAACCTGTCATGAGCCATCTCATCACAGACTGAAGTGAGTAGGACCATTCAGAGAGTGATCGTCCTGTTTTATCGCCTCCTATTCTCATTTCCAAACAATTATGCCTGACATAATTGGCAATATCCACAGCTGGGTTTCAATGATTTTCAATGAGTTACCACATCACCAGTCGTCATATTTCCGCAGTGAAATAATAGTGCATCACATCAGAATGGTTTCGCTTGAGAAATAAAACTGAAAGCGTTTCACTCTCACACTAAAAGGACCTGTTGGAGACATCAGGATTTTGTAAACATGTCCGTTGGCGACATGCCAATGTGCTCTAATAGCTGCTTTGAGGATACGCACCAAGCTACAAAGCGAATATATGCGGGACTCTGTCCCAAGGCATTGTGGGAAAAGAGCTGCATTATGAGACATCAGAGCCCTTTGTGACAGTCATACAAGCACCTCAGCGTTTCTTTAGATGATGTAATCATAACACGAGCGACTACAGGAGCAACCAATGAGAGTGGAAGTGAGAGAAAGACACAGAGGTCAATTTGGTCCAGTTTGTAGGCCCTCGTGTCATCTTTAGCGAGAGTGATCCGAGAGAGGCGAAGAAAAGGAAGCGAGATGCAATCTGATTATCATCGAAGCAGAGACACGAGGACGATGGGCGTTTAATGCATAAATGCTGGAAAAAGTGATATTTTATTACAGCAAAAAGGCTTTCAAAAATTACAGGAAAAGGCTGGAAAATGTGTCTGCTTTGGATGGCACTAAAACCTGGTTTAACAGGGTCATAATTCACTTAAGTCTGATGGGTCCTGTCGTTCATACTCTCAAATGTGCTGCCCTGAAATCCTGATTTGATCAGCAGAAACTGCATTTTTGAGGAAAAACCACTTTGTTGCTATTACTGTGGTATTTCAAAGATGGATAAGAGCAAAAAAATTGCTTCTTCAAATTTCATTTTTTGATGTCCCATTCAATTGATCAGTTTATACTGTGAAAAACGACCATGTTTCCTTCCAAAGGGGACGGCCTTCTGTTACATGTGCTACACAAAGCAGAGCAATTAGATGAAAGGCGCTACATTTAAGATGATTTATGCTACGCATTATGTCCGTGGAAATCCCCATTCTCACTTTACACTCAGATTTGCTTTAAAGAAAGGGAGATGTCAGACATTCCGGCCGTGATAAAATAATTACAACTATGAGGAGAACATTAATTATTATGATGACATCTATTTATATTAATTCTTTCAACAATGTATATAAAAAGCAGATATGATTTCAAAGACTGTTTAAGGCTTATTAGACAAAACTGTGGAGGTTTTTGTTAAAACTCAATGATATTTAATAAAGCTAAACTGCCTAAAGTGCAAAACGTGAAACAAAAAGTATGTTTCCATTGGTCGGCCATCGGCTAGCTTTCCAACTAAAGTCAGATGTGGGATACTCCCAATATGCACTGCATAGAAATAAAAATAGCAACAAAAATGAATGGTATGTTATACACATTTTAAGCAATTGCCAAACAAATGCCAATGTCTGATGTCATACATGTGCAAAATTATTGATAGATTTCTGCACAAATTTGAAGTCTGACTTCAAGTAGGAAGATGGAAATTCTGAAATTCCCAAATGCAGAATATAAATATCATTGAACTAAATTAGACAACTTTGAGACAAGTACCTGTTGCAAGATACACACCCGGGCTGTGCACCATTCTGATTCGAACTGAGAATGCCTTTTAAATTCCATTTCTGTTCTTCAATTTGAATGTAAGGAAGAATTAAATTTATATAACTCATTTTTGTAACTACAAAAACAAACTCTGAATATTTACTTGGAGAAACCTTTTAGTTTCATGGGCATAGGCATTAGAATGATTTCTGAAGGATCATGACTAAAGACTAAAGAAAACGCAGCTTTGCCATTGCAGGGATAAATTACATTTGAACATATATATTTAAATAGAAAAAAATAGAAAGTTATATTACATTGCTAAACTTTTGCAATGAAAGACAGACAGCTAGATAGATAGATAGATAGATAGATAGACAGACAGACAGACAGACAGACAGACAGACAGACAGACAGACAGACAGACAGACAGATAGATAGATAGATAGATAGATAGATAGATAGATAGATAGATAGATAGATAGATAGATAGATAGATAGATAGATAGATAGAACAACAGATAGATAGATAGATAGATAGATAGATAGATAGATAGATAGATAGATAGATAGATAGATAGATAGATAGATAGATAGATAGATAGATAGATAGATAGATAGATAGATAGATAGATAGATAGATAGAATGAGACATAGACAGATAGAATGATAGAGATAGACAGATGGACAGACAGACAGATAGATAGATAGATAGATAGATAGATAGATAGATAGATAGATAGATAGATAGATAGATAGATAGATAGATAGATAGATAGATAGATAGAATGACAGACAGACAGATAGAGATAGATAAACAGAGACAAATAGATAGACAGACAGACAGACAGACAGACAGAGATAGATAGACAGACAGACAGATAGATAGATAGATAGATAGATAGATAGATAGATAGATAGATAGATAGATAGATAGATAGATAGATAGATAGATAGATAGATAGATAGATAGAACAACAGACAGATAGGTAGATAGGGTTATTAGAGATAGAGGTTACAGATAGATAGAGGTTATTCCTATTCATCTTCCTTTGGGGTGTGGCCAATTCAATTCAAACTGAAATGCCAATTTTTCAAATCTTAATTTTACACAATCCTGACACACACTGCTAGCATAACACAGTCGTTCACCCCATGTGGACACACGCTGTCATGCGCAGTTTTCAAAGCACGACGCTGGTGTTGAATCCACCTGTGTGGCGTGAGTTAGCATCTGCTCGAGCGCGTGCGCTAGCATGTAGCCTGAGGTGGTGGAGCACAGATCAGAGCGGGTGGATCATTAACCTTAATTACCTCTCTAATCCACTCCCCACACTACAGAGTACACAGACCGGCCCATTAGCCTGGATCACTGTCAGCCTGCAGGGGTCTGTGGCTCCTCTGCTTCTCACAGCAGCCCCTGGGGAGAGATGACCTTTTTAGGAGAACCGACGAGTGCCTGCCTGGAGGAGGGTCGGACGCTCTCTGGCACCCCTGCTTCTTTTGTTTGTTGTCTTTCAACCTCTTCTTCATGTACCCAGATGGTTCATTTTGGAGAAGCTGGTGGATGGTTCCTCCCCTACATGCTTATTTGTTTTTTTGATTCTACCCTGCAGGCATCCTTCACTCATTCTTGCTTTGCTCTTTGCCTTTTTCTGTCTTCATCTCTCGTACACAGCACTGAGTGACATCTCAAAACACATCCTAAAACTCTGTCTGTCTGTCTGTCTAGAACTTAAAATATTATAACAAAACCTGAATAAACCTTCAAATTTAGGTTGAGCTATTTTAATCTTTTAGAGAACGATTTGTTGAACCAACAATATACACACACACACACACACACACACACACACACACACACACACACACACACACACACACACACACACACACACACACACACACACACATATATAAAACTAGATTATTTCAGCATATTTACTGCATATCATATAACACGACCCACCAGAATCAACTCAGGCTTGTCTTGTATTTTGCGTCACTCTCTGTTTGCTGGTCTGATGGACATGAGAGCAGACGTGGCGCCAGTCCTGTAGCATTAGATGCAAAGTTTCCTTCTGCTTCAGTGGAGTTCATCATAACTATATTTGAGTTCAGTGACACCGGCATCCTCTTTCTCACTCTCTCTCACTCTCATTTTTCAAAGATGTTGAGGCGTTCATTTGGTCTGTGGGTCTTAAAGCTGTGCTAAGTTTCAGGTTAATCATCTCAGTTTCTAATATGGCTTTACTGGCATGGAAATTGTGTCATTTGGGGGCATTTCCTTTGGGTGCGGAGAAGCCAATAATGATGCCAGTTGTGGACAGTTGGCATGTTTTCATTGGAAGTGATCCAAGGCTATTTGTCTTGACTCTGGCTGGACTCCAAACTGTTATTAAAGTTTCTTCTCTTTCCCTGCCGTAAGACTGAAATGTGGGCACTGACCCAAACAGACACACACACTCATTTTGAGTAATTTTGATGTATATGCTGCCGTTTTAAATCAAAAGGAAATTGATAAAGGCAAGCTTCCTATGGTCAGATTACATGAGTCACTAAATCACAGATCATTCCAGAATGATCAAGACTGCTTTATTGACACAATGAGGGCATAAAATGGACTATTAATTCACATAACAGGAGCATTACGGTAAAGCAATAAACTTTAAAGTATTTCTCTGATACATGTTTGGTGAAAACCAGGTGATTGACGCATCTTGGTTGGAGTTTTAATTAAAGTCTGCGTACGCTCCCCTGCAAACTAAAACAACAGAGTGTTTTTAACCGTGTTTCCCAGCAATTAAACCATTATTGTCCATAATGAGCATTTGAGGAGCTCTCTTCAGCCGCTGCTCATTATTTCTGTATATTTGGACACAGGAAATTGTATCGATCAAACACTCTACATATTTAATTTTGAATCATTTGGAATTATGAAAACAGCTTTGCCACTGGCCATGCAATTCCAGTGTGCTGTGAATAATGGCAAGAAAAGAACAAGAATCCTTTGAGAAAAACCCAACAACAATTGTGATGGTGAACCAATTTATAGCTAGATAAAAAGGTTTTTAGGGTCATGAAGATGTCTGTCTGTCTGTCTGTCTGTCTATCTATCTATCTATCTCTCTCTCTGTCTGTCTGTCTGTCTGTCTGTCTATCTATCTATCTCTCTCTCTCTCTCTCTCTCTCTCTCTCTGTCTGTCTGTCTGTCTGTCTGTCTGTCTATCATTTTGTTAGTTTTTGAAATTCTTCGCGTGTTTTCGAAGCTTTGATTATGTTTACAGTGTGCAATATAACATGAGTTCATGTTTCGGGTGTAAAAAAACAGTATTTTCCACACAATTTACTTATCTGTACACCACTGTTTCCTCTGTCCTAAAAACGGCCTGATGATTTCCTTGTTCTATGAAGACCCTCCTTAAGGAACACGTAATGAGTTCTGATTGGGCCAGCGCTTCCCGTGTTGTGATTGGACAGCAGCTTAGTGCACTTTGCCCGGAAAGATCCCGCCTCTTACCATAACGGGGTGATGCAAGCGCTGGATGCGCTCTCTTCTCCACGTGAGAGAGCAACAAGACCACGCCCCCTATTTGCGTGTTCTTGTGGGCAGAGGGTTAGTCAACAAACGGTTCTAGTGACGTCATTACATCCCTGCACTTCCTGCTGTAGTCCAAACCGGCCGTTCGCTGTAGGCTTTGAAAGGGAACTTCTGTTAAATAAAATATCTCGCTTGGCATTGAACTTTGAGCTTTATAATTTTACAGGAATTATTTATGCTCCAACAGCAACATTACACACTAACTAAAGTTTGAAAGATGGAATAGCGAAGAACGGGACCTTTAATTATAAATTATTTCTATTTAGGCCTACATGTTTTATGCAACAAATACTAATATATAAAGCTATTTATATATATATATATATATATATATATATATATATATATATATATATATATATATATATATATAATTACTTTTGTTAGTAGTTGTTGTATTTTCTTTCATTACTTAATTAAATTAAAAACGCAATAAATTACAGAAACAGAATAAAAATCACCAGTGAGATTTGGATGGATCACTTGATACTACTGTTGGTCGTTGAACAATTTTTAATCATAAAACAAAGTTTATTACATAACATTATTATAACAATTACATTTATTATATCATAAATGATTAGCTACTTACATCCTACGATGCACTCTTTCACTGCTATAAGTGCTGCGTTAAAATTCGCACTATTTAGCCCCGCCTTCTCTGATTTGATTGGCCATCTCACTCACTGTGACAGCGCTGTTAGACCGCTGAGGCAGACCAACCAAAATTTTTACATATTACTTTTATCATCCTATAGCAACTAACAGAGCGGTGTGTAATGGAGTACAGCAGAGCAGCATCAAGAACATCAAATGTTATGGGCAGTTTGGCCAATTCTAATTATTCGGGGGGACTTGTCCCTCTCTATGGTGGTTACACAGCCCTGGGTAAATGTGATTTTAGAAACTCTGCTTTTCATGAGATTCACCGTCATAGTATTTACTATCAAAGCTGTGTGGCTTCTTGTAGAAACTGCGGAAAGTATGATTGGGCTCATTACCTAAGTTATAATGTGTAAAAGTTGGACCAAACTCAGCCCCTGAAGGCCGCTGAGGCCACAATTCCCAAATAATAAAGATTATGATCCTCAGTCTCTGTAGACGTCCTGTACCCTTCCCCTATTAAAGCAGCACACTCAGCCAGCCAAACTTTCTAGATGAAGAGCTTTGCTCCCTGCGGCACCAGCGTACCCACTAAAAGCCGTCCGGCCCTCCGAACAACCGGGAAACATTAGCCCTCCGTACCGCCGCCCCGGCCAGCCTCTAATGGATCGCTCTCATTTCATCAGTCGACTGACATTTAATGAATATATATTTTATCTCCTCCTCTCCCGTGATCGGAATGCTTGCTTTGTTCCGGGAAAGAGCCACCCTGGGAGTGTTTGGGGCGGACCGCAAGATCTTCCGACCTGGCACCTGCATGCCGAGCTCACGCGGACCCCCACCCCGCCTTCTTCCTCACGTCGTCCTCTTCCTCCTCTTGGCCCTCAATATCGTATGGAGATAAATAATTCATGGCTAGTTATTAGGGCCGGTTCAATAGAATGGCTGCTGATGGAAAGCCGTGCGGAGTGGCTGCCCGCGGGGAGAGAGCGTGTTGTTGTGTCAGCCCCCATCTGCCAGAATGCAATAAGGAGAACAATGAAGGCCTTGATTTCCACCAGCAGGCCTATAATCTTTAAATGGCTATTAGCAGTGGAGAGCAACCAGTCAATAACCGACAAAATCCTTTTAAAAGCTGCTCTCTCTCTCTGTCTGTCTCGCTCTCTCTCGCTGTATCCCTCTCTTTCGGTTTAGACGTCTCCGTCAACTCGTGACATTCTCCTCTTGTCGGTTTTGCTATCAGATATTGCTGCTTTTGATGTTGCCTTTACTTTACCGGCCTTATCACACACTCAATCACCCTTGCTTCATGTAGTATACGCGGAGCCATGAATATGCAGATTAGTCCCAGCCTCCAGTCAATCACACAGCTCTGACTACCTGATCTACTCGATTAACTGTAGTAAACGCTACACCATGCATGGCAAGTGGAAATATTGGTTTAATTCAGCTATACATGTTTAAAATAGAACCTGATTCAGAAGAAGAGCAAATTATACAGGCATGCCCGGTTCTGCTGGGGGTGCTTGAGAGTGCTAAGCACCCTCAGTTGATACTGTAATAATCTCATATTGACAAAACGTAATCTCATATTGACAAAATGTATTAAACGTTCCAGAGCGTATCTGTGTTAGCGCTCTGGAGAACGTCAAATGTTTCTATTAACAATGTATTAATACTCATTCGCCCAGCGCCCAGTTCTGCATGCTTGCAAATCCTCTCATCAACAAAATGTTGACACAGTTTAAATAAGGGATTCATTGTGCAGTGTAGACAACTTTATTGATTATTATGAAACTTTGCGAGATTGCGATGAACTGAGATGAGTGACAGCTTTTTAGTGATTGTAAAGGGATCTGTTTTTGCATGCTTTGTTTTCTATACAATCCTTTCAGAATTTGAAAGTCGACACATAACGATAAGTGATATTTGGAATTGATGTAATGGAATATAATTGGAATTGATTAAAACATTATTAAACAGCTGATAATGTGTTGCTAATGTTGCACAAACCATGTTCCCGTTCGCCATCTCAGAGTCAGACCGCCGCCTTCGGAAAATCAGCAATCCTTAAAAGTCCCGCCCCACACATTGACGGGATTGGTTACATATTTTGTTAAGTTTTTAGTGTTGTTTAAAAAACTAACCAAATTGTCAAGTTATCATGACTTAAAAATCTGGAATAATTGTAATAAACTATTAAGATTCATTTTAAAGGGGGGGTGAAATGCTGTTTCATGCATACTGAGCTTTTTACACTGTTAAAGACTTGGATTCCCATCCTAAACATAGACAAAGTTTCAAAAACTAATGTTGGATGTTTGATGGAGTATTTCTGTGTCAAAAATACTCCTTCCGGTTTCTCACAAGTTTCGGAGAGTTTTTTTCGAGTATGGGTCGGCTTGACGTCGATAGAGCGGAAGGTCCTTGTATGGGCCGTACGGGCTCTTCTCCCGTAAAGGTGCGCGCGCGTGACTAGATGCGCGCCCAAATACACTGCTCTCAGGTGCAGCCGATCCAGTCGTCCGTGCAACACTTCTGCCGCACTCCACTTTATTCCTATGGGTGACATCAAGCGACCTCACCGCTTCAGCACAGCATTCCGGGAAGGCAGCGCTGCATTTGAACCGATTTAAAAGCAGAAATGACGGGAAGCGTCACAACATACGCTTCGGTCGCAAAAGTGGATCTCCACGGTCTCTGCTGTCACAGGACTTCACGAAATCAACAGTTAACTTACCAAAGAAGTGTGTTTTTGACGGAGCGGTCCCAGCAATAAAGGTTCGGTCCTGCTTTGGAAGCAGGCGGTGAGTTAAACTGCTTCAAATGTCTGCTGTTGGCTATCATCGCGTGAGTAAACATCAGTAAACGTTACAGTATCGTGTATAACGTTAGTTAATTTATCAGTGGAGCATGCGATCTATGGTGTGTGTTTAAATACATTTGTTTAGCTGACCACTATAGGTGTCAGTTTGATTATTGGAAACCACCCAAACATAAACCTAGCGTTCTCACAAAGCGTGCTTCGTCATTCAAATGCGCTAACGGTTACTCCATTGTTGTTCTCTGTATAACGTTACACTAGTCTGACGTGCAAAACCGTTTTGCTTGCTACTGCTAAGGTTTAGTCGCATACAATAGTCCATAAACCGAATCATGTCCTCATAAACTGCGAGTAAAGACACACAAATGTTGACAGGCCACTAAATACAGTACATACCACAGAGACGGACGTCCTGCTGTTGCTGTTTCTCCTGTTCAATTTATTTCAGCCTCTAGATCTGACTCTGGATCATATATGAATCTGATAGCCATGATTTATTTAGGGAACGTTTTCATCTCCACACTTGATGATGTCAGCTTTCAGAAGCTCTCATGCTGTAGCTGCATGCTCGTCATACTTTAGCTCCGCCCACACGATACGCCTCCTTTTTTTCCGGAAAGACTCGGTACAGCCTATATTTCTTTTATAAATATAATAAAACTAAAGACTTTTCGGAGATATGAAGGATGCAATACTACTTTATAGGGACTCAAGATTGACATGAGATTGACTGAAACTGAGTGTTTCACCCCCCTTTAAGAAAACGTTGGGTAATATTAACTTCCAACTATCCAAAGTTTCATATTTAAATTAGTATTGATAGTTGATTAAATTTTTTTTAACTAATCACACATAAAAAAAAAAAATCTGTAATCAATTGTGATTAAAAACATTGGCATTTTGAATATTTTAATTTTTTTTAATAACTGCAAAGTTACTCTCCAAATTAATAGAAACAACTTAAAGACTTAGATATTTGTTGTAATGGCATCTTTTTATGAATGAAGGCCAGAATCACTGATACTAATACTTAAGTCTCTCTGAAATAGATTTTTCTTAAAGGGGGGGTGAAACACTCAGTTTCAGTCAGTGTCATGTCAATCTTGAGTACCTATAGAGTAGCATTGCATCCTGCATATCTCCGAAAAGTCTTTATTTTTTTTTATAATTATATAAGAAAGATGCGCTGTTCCGAGTCTTTCCGAAAAAAGCCGAGCGGGTGGGGGCGTGTCGTGTGAGCGGAGCTAAATAATGACGTGTGCTCGCTGCTGCTATTGTGTTGAGTCGAGTGCGTCGTAAAGCTGTGTCATCCCTAACAGCGGGAAAAAAACTTTATTCAAAATAAAAATATGGCTTTTAATCAGATACAGCCATACATCTATGATCCGGAATCAGACCCAGAGGCTGCAGTTGAACAGGAGCAGCAGCAAAAACGACTAGAGCAGGACGTCTCTATGTGGTACAAGTTATACACTAACTATATAATATGCTTAGCGGCTTGTGTTATTTACATATTTATACTTGAATTATATCGTCGTATTTTTGTCTTTGAAGGTGTACATGTGAGAAGTGCAGTTGTGCACGTGTGTTTACGCGTGGTTTGTGTAGACAGTAAGCGGACTGGTTTTGCACGGCAGGTTAAGTTAGTGTTTACATAGAAAGACACGGAATAGTAGCGCATTTGAATGAAGAAGCGTGCTTATTTAGTTCAACATATTTCCCCACTCTTTGTGTATTGTTGTTTGGAGTGCTTTTACAATACACAAACATAAAGTTACACATATAGTGGCCAGCTAAACAAATGTACACGCACTACACATCGCATGCTCCATTGATCAATTAACTATACGTGATCATGTTTGGGCTACTTGATGGGCATTGGCAAAAACACAGACATTTGAAGCAGTCTCACTCACCGCCTGCGGTACTAACGTTGGGACTGCTCCATCATTCAGCATTAGGCGATTGGAAAATCCGGCGTCGAGCTGGGCCTTGTTTATGAAACAGTCGGCACCGAAATGCAGCGAACAGATATAAACATTCGCGCAACTCAGTTGCTGATCCGGAAAAGCAAATTACATCCACTGTTGCCTTAACGCGGGGGTTTTGGGGGAATCTGTGCAGGACTGTCTTGGTCTGGCAACCAAAAACGCACTTTTTTGGTGACATTGTTATGTGCACATCACCTGGCAGCCTACGAGCCAGCGCTTTGATGGGCGTAGCCTGTTACTTTCGCTCTCTCCCTCTCTCTCTCTCACGCGCTTCCGGTAGAATTGTCCGTAAGGCCCATACAAGGAAATTCCGCCCCCATTAACGCCAAAGGGGACGCATGATCTCAAAAAACTTGCCGAAACTTGTGAGAAACCGGAAGTAGTATTTTTGACAAAGAAATACTCCCATCAAACGTCCACCTTAACTTAGTATTTCTGTGTCAAAAATACTCCTTCCGGTTTCTCACAAGTTTCGGAGAGTTTTTTTCGAGTATGGGTCGGCTTGACGTCGATAGAGCGGAAGGTCCTTGTATGGGCCGTACGGGCTCTTCTCCCGTAAAGGTGCGCGCGCGTGACTAGATGCGCGCCCAAATACACTGCTCTCAGGTGCAGCCGATCCAGTCGTCCGTGCAACACTTCTGCCGCACTCCACTTTATTCCTATGGGTGACATCAAGCGACCTCACCGCTTCAGCACAGCATTCCGGGAAGGCAGCGCTGCATTTGAACCGATTTAAAAGCAGAAATGACGGGAAGCGTCACAACATACGCTTCGGTCGCAAAAGTGGATCTCCACGGTCTCTGCTGTCACAGGACTTCACGAAATCAACAGTTAACTTACCAAAGAAGTGTGTTTTTGACGGAGCGGTCCCAGCAATAAAGGTTCGGTCCTGCTTTGGAAGCAGGCGGTGAGTTAAACTGCTTCAAATGTCTGCTGTTGGCTATCATCGCGTGAGTAAACATCAGTAAACGTTACAGTATCGTGTATAACGTTAGTTAATTTATCAGTGGAGCATGCGATCTATGGTGTGTGTTTAAATACATTTGTTTAGCTGACCACTATAGGTGTCAGTTTGATTATTGGAAACCACCCAAACATAAACCTAGCGTTCTCACAAAGCGTGCTTCGTCATTCAAATGCGCTAACGGTTACTCCATTGTTGTTCTCTGTATAACGTTACACTAGTCTGACGTGCAAAACCGTTTTGCTTGCTACTGCTAAGGTTTAGTCGCATACAATAGTCCATAAACCGAATCATGTCCTCATAAACTGCGAGTAAAGACACACAAATGTTGACAGGCCACTAAATACAGTACATACCACAGAGACGGACGTCCTGCTGTTGCTGTTTCTCCTGTTCAATTTATTTCAGCCTCTAGATCTGACTCTGGATCATATATGAATCTGATAGCCATGATTTATTTAGGGAACGTTTTCATCTCCACACTTGATGATGTCAGCTTTCAGAAGCTCTCATGCTGTAGCTGCATGCTCGTCATACTTTAGCTCCGCCCACACGATACGCCTCCTTTTTTTCCGGAAAGACTCGGTACAGCCTATATTTCTTTTATAAATATAATAAAACTAAAGACTTTTCGGAGATATGAAGGATGCAATACTACTTTATAGGGACTCAAGATTGACATGAGATTGACTGAAACTGAGTGTTTCACCCCCCTTTAAGAAAACGTTGGGTAATATTAACTTCCAACTATCCAAAGTTTCATATTTAAATTAGTATTGATAGTTGATTACATTTTTTTTAACTAATCACACATAAAAAAAAAAATCTGTAATCAATTGTGATTAAAAACATTGGCATTTTGAATATTTTAATTTTTTTTAATAACTGCAAAGTTACTCTCCAAATTAATAGAAACAACTTAAAGACTTAGATATTTGTTGTAATGGCATCTTTTTATGAATGAAGGCCAGAATCACTGATACTAATACTTAAGTCTCTCTGAAATAGATTTTTCTTAAAGGGGGGGTGAAACACTCAGTTTCAGTCAGTGTCATGTCAATCTTGAGTACCTATAGAGTAGCATTGCATCCTGCATATCTCCGAAAAGTCTTTATTTTTTTTTATAATTATATAAGAAAGATGCGCTGTTCCGAGTCTTTCCGAAAAAAGCCGAGCGGGTGGGGGCGTGTCGTGTGAGCGGAGCTAAATAATGACGTGTGCTCGCTGCTGCTATTGTGTTGAGTCGAGTGCGTCGTAAAGCTGTGTCATCCCTAACAGCGGGAAAAAAACTTTATTCAAAATAAAAATATGGCTTTTAATCAGATACAGCCATACATCTATGATCCGGAATCAGACCCAGAGGCTGCAGTTGAACAGGAGCAGCAGCAAAAACGACTAGAGCAGGACGTCTCTATGTGGTACAAGTTATACACTAACTATATAATATGCTTAGCGGCTTGTGTTATTTACATATTTATACTTGAATTATATCGTCGTATTTTTGTCTTTGAAGGTGTACATGTGGGAAGTGCAGTTGTGCACGTGTGTTTCCGCATGGTTTGTGTAGACAGTAAGCGGACTGGTTTTGCACGGCAGGTTAAGTTAGTGTTTACATAGAAAGACACGGAATAGTAGCGCATTTGAATGAAGAAGCGTGCTTATTTAGTTCAACATATTTCCCCCCTCTTTGTGTATTGTTGTTTGGAGTGCTTTTACAATACACAAACATAAAGTTACACATATAGTGGCCAGCTAAACAAATGTACACGCACTACACATCGCATGCTCCATTGATCAATTAACTATACGTGATCATGTTTGGGCTACTTGATGGGCATTGGCAAAAACACAGACATTTGAAGCAGTCTCACTCACCGCCTGCGGTACTAACGTTGGGACTGCTCCATCATTCAGCATTAGGCGATTGGAAAATCCGGCGTCGAGCTGGGCCTTGTTTATGAAACAGTCGGCACCGAAATGCAGCGAACAGATATAAACATTCGCGCAACTCAGTTGCTGATCCGGAAAAGCAAATTACATCCACTGTTGCCTTAACGCGGGGGTTTTGGGGGAATCTGTGCAGGACTGTCTTGGTCTGGCAACCAAAAACGCACTTTTTTGGTGACATTGTTATGTGCACATCACCTGGCAGCCTACGAGCCAGCGCTTTGATGGGCGTAGGCTGTTACTTTCGCTCTCTCCCTCTCTCTCTCTCACGCGCTTCCGGTAGAATTGTCCGTAAGGCCCATATAAGGAAATTCCGCCCCCATTAACGCCAAAGGGGACGCATGATCTCAAAAAACTTGCCGAAACTTATGACTAACCGGAAGTAGTATTTTTGACAAAGAAATACTCCCATCAAACGTCCACCTTAACTTTTGAAACTTTGTCTATGTTTAGTATGGGATTCCAAGTCTTTAACAGTGTAAAAAGATCAGTATGCATGAAACAGCATTTCACCCCCCCTTTAAACTTTAAAGCAGCACTAGGTAACTTTTGCTCTAGGGGTCCCCCTACAGTTGGGAAACAATATTGTCCTCTACTACTGTCGTAAACTCTTTCATCATTACATCAGGGGATGCCATCGCGCGTGCATTTGTTGACATGACAACCATGCTAGCCCTGAACTAGTGATTAGCGCTTCGTCTCATAACCCGCTGACCCCGTATGTCTATTTAATAGTCGTTGGTGCGGGGCGGGCCAAATCATTTCATTAAAGTGGGACCAGCGGGTTGGAAAAAAAGCCGACCCGCGCATCACTAACAGTTCCCCTGAACACTGCAGGAGGAGTTCACATGCAGTTGTTCTGCTTGCATCGTGTGTCAAATGTATTCATCCCAGGTACAGTGGCATATTTTCCAGCATGTCATATGAATATAATTTCATGGGTTTTATTTTTTTCAAACGCCAAATGATCGCGATGCTCACGTTTACAGAGTTCTCTGTTTTTCAGAGTCTATGATACTTCAATTCAATGTTTGAGTGGTAGGTAATAACCATATAAGCATGACAGCCAAGTCAGCATCGGTCGGGCACGCCTTCTTCAGCTCTCGCCAACGAGCAAACGCTTGTCCAATGTTGATCCTCGTCCTGCCTTTAATCCCATTACTTTTTTGTTTCCTCTTTTTGCTTTCCTCCAACAAAACATTTGCTTTCTTATTTTTCTGTGCTGCTTCGGATATGACTATAACATCCGGTAAACAAACTATAGTTGGGCTCGCATGTCC
The DNA here is from genome assembly GCF_024679245.1 of Pseudorasbora parva. Taxonomy (NCBI): domain Eukaryota; kingdom Metazoa; phylum Chordata; class Actinopteri; order Cypriniformes; family Gobionidae; genus Pseudorasbora; species Pseudorasbora parva. The sequence continues at coordinate 10,769,538 of NC_090182.1, read as the reverse complement.
GAATTTAAGGAAGTAAGGGTGAATTTTGTAGTTCTTTTTGTAGAAATTTTTAATAATAAAGATTTTTCAACAGAACCAACTACAATGCCAATAAAAATAGCATACAGTCCCCCAATGCAACCATATTAATGATTGATGCCCATGAATGTGTGATGGGAAGGAAATTGGACTGGACCATAAACAATTTTTTTTAACAATGTAGACCTATTTGAACCTAAAAAAATAAATCCAACTCAACTGTGATGCTTGATGGATCTACTTAAAAAAATCATAACAGAAAAGCTTCCTTAAGATGCATGACTTGTACAGGATGTCATAAAACCAACAAAACTACACTAATATAGTTTTGTTGGTTACACTAATACATATTTAAGCGTTGCTGAATGATCAAAGCGTCATTTTCGAGCACTGTCCATAATAATGATCCTCAGTCTGATTTGACTGTAGATTAGTTCTATTTACTAAAATAATCAATGGAAAACAGCTGACTCGACTTCCTTCAGCTGCTTGACATCTCTTACCTGTGACAACATTCAGCAAAAGAGTAATAAAGTCAGAAGAAAACACAAAGCAATCCATCACCAATCTGAATATCCTCACTAGGTTTCCAAAACACTTTTACAATATTGATAATAAAGACAATCGAGCGGTAAGTGCTGTCCAGTGCCGCTGCAGACTCTTTGGGCCCTTAAATGAGGACAGTTAACAGTCTGTCCAGACCGCTACAACACTTTCATTCTGTTACATCAGACAGACATACTATGACATTAAATGACACTACTGGCTATAATATAAATCCTTGTGTCGAGTTCAGCACTGAAGCGACTGAAATGTCAGGCATCGTGAAAGCAGCAGTGAATCATATTAAACCCATGAAGAATATGTCCAGGTCATGTATTTTACACAAAAACCGAAAGAAAGTAAAAAAAATTGGGGGATTGGTATGTTTTTAAAAGTATGTAATTAATCGTTTTAATCAATAAGGATGCTTCAAATTGAACAAAAGTGGCACTAAATACATTTATAATGTCACAAAAAAATGCTGTTCTTTTGAACTTTCTATTCACGGTTTCCAAAAAAAAATATGAAGTAGCACAACTGTTTTCAACATTGATGATAATCAGAAATGTTTCTTGAGCAGCAAATGATCATATTAGACTGATTTTTGAAGGATCATTTGACACTGAAGACTGGAGAAATGATGGGTAAATTCAGATCATTGGAATAAATTACATTTTAAAATATAGTAAAATAGAAAACAGCTAAAAATCACTGTTTTAACTTTACCTTCTGGAGCCTTGGTAAGTAGAAGAGACTTCTTATAAAAATATAAAAAAATCTTACTGACCCCATACTTTTATTAAAGCCGTACATTATTATTTTATTATTACATTATTATTATATATTTTATTAAAGACATATTAAAGCCGTACATTATTTTACAAAAAATAAAACATTGCTGTCGTTTTTTACTGTCAGGAGAATAGCCATAGAAAATGAAGCCAATTACAACAAAACAAAAAAGTAAACACACTGTAAAAAATTATTTAGAAAAAAAGTTACCTGGTTGCCTTAAAATTTTGAGTTCATTGAAATTGAAATTTTGAGTTAATACACTGAACATCTTTTGAGATTTGATTATATTTAAATATTTATTAAAATATTATTAAAATATTTTTGAAAGCATATTGGGTAATTGTGTGTGTTTTATTTCTGATGATGCAGTGAAACATGCCAAATAGTGCTATTTTCATGATTTATCAATTTTTTTATGTGGTTCAGATACAATAATATTTTGAGTTTCTATTTATTAAACAAATTTCCTTCATTGTATCAACTCAAATTTTTAATTTCAATAAACTCAAAATTTTAAGGCAACCAGGTTACTTACTTTTTTAAGTTAAACCAACAAAAAGCAACCAATTTTTTTTACAGTGCAGATGTATTAAAGAAAAGACAATCTGAGCAATATTGTGGTTAATAATCAAATCATGCAAATAGATTTTATATTTATTTTATCACAAAGTCCTTTAAATGAAGTCTGGTTTATCTTAATTCCAGCTAGGAGGTCTGTGTCTAAAATTCCCATTAGATTCTAATTCAGTAAAGATACTTAATGAAAGCGTCTTCCATTGTTCGCAACACATCTTCAGTTTTACAAACAGCAAGAGCTGATCATATTTTCAGTTGTCGTCGATAGAGCTTAACTTGTAAGCACAGCACTTAACACAACTTACATTATACCGCACTGTGTGCAAACATGAGTCATCTGAAAGTTGTTTGTTTGAAAACAAAAGCCCCCATTTGTCCTCAGGCAAACCCCTCGAGACTCCCGGCCCAGACTCAACATCCACACAAGGTGAAAGACAGCACCTGAATGCTGGCTGACAGCATATGACAGAAACACTGCATGTGCGCTACAGCATGTTACCCATAGTGCCTTCCCTGCACCTCAGGCCAGCCTGTAATGTGATCACATGATCACCTTCTGCGAGGGCAAAGGTCAGGTCTAATGAATGGAGAGGTGAGGACAGCTAGGTAGCAGGCAGATGGATGTTTGTTCCTCCTCTGTTCTTTACATTTGTTCAACAGACAAGAAGATCCGTTATAATTTATGTAGCATGTTGGTACGGAAGCATATTTTTACCTTGTAATAAATTGTAGTAATTGTGAACAGGTAATAGGTAATTGTGACTTTTTGTCTGACAAACCAAACATTTTCCCCTTTGCAATTGCAAGCCCATATACAATTCATACTTAAAGGGATAGTTCACCCAAAAATAAAAAAATTATGTTTATCTGCTTACGAGGTCATCCAAGATGTTTTACTGAAGAAACAAACACACCTTCATCTTGGATGCCCTGGGGGTAAGCAGATAAACATCAAATTTTCATTTTTGGGTAAACTATCCCTTTAATTCGCGATTTAAAACATTTTGAAATATTAAAAATAAAAGGAGAAGCATTCAGTCTTTCCGCTTGCAACTTTGGCCATGTAAATACTGAATCCGCCATGGTGCAAATGCAACTGGCTTTTAAAGGGAATGGGAGATGAGACTCTGACTGGTTTATTGCACATTACGCCCAAAACACACCCAAGACTCATTAAGAGACAAGGTGCAACCCTTTTGGACCATGTGCCGGGTGCAGACCATGAGTTTAGATCTTTAAAATAGGGCCCATAAATTTGAATTCAATTATGAGTTTATAACTTATAATCTTTATTCTCAGAACTGAGATATCAACTCGCAATTGTGAATTATAATGTCAGAATTGTGAAATGAAAAGTCACAATTACCTTTTTTATTTTGTTATTCCGTGGTGGAAACAAGCTTCCATAATGTTTGAGCTATTGTGTGTTGTCTCTGTTATTCTCTCTCTCTCTCTCTCTCTCTCTCTCTCTCTCTCTCTCTCTCTCTCTCTCTCTCTCTCTCTCTCTCTCTCTCTCTCTCTCTCAGCTGTACGCCTCTTTATGGTAATCCATCTTCATTGCGGAGACATATACCGTGTTGTGACAGCACGGACACCGAGAGATTCTTGAAGATGGAAAGCAGGTACCTAACACAGATACAGCCAGACAACCAATCAGACCTCCAATATCTGCTCCGGACCGGATGGAGAAATCTAGCCGACAGCCAATAACACACAAGACAGAGTGAGAATCTGTCAGAATCTGCTGAAATATTGCTGTATTTTCTGCACTGATTCTGAGGGGCAATTTATGTGCACTGGATTTATGCATAATACAATATGGTGTTGATTGCCGAAAGCTGAAATTTGACAAAGAATTTAATACACAAATAAATCAATAGGGAGGAACATGGAACTGTATCACGTAAACGATTGCCTGTCATCATAAATTCCTAGATAGCAGGGAAAACAATGCTAAATGATTATTAATAAAATGCAACTAATCCTGTTATTGTGCAGTTAGGAGAAAAAATGTATTGTCTTAACTTTTAAAACGAAGGAAATGCTCCTCAAAATCTATCGTTACTAACGTCAAAACAAGTGCGTCCAATAAAACAATATTTAGGAAAAGAAGTAAAAGAAACCACAGTACATTAAATACAGTATGGGTTCAGTTAAATATGTCTGTGCTAACTGCCATGTGATTTGTGTCTTGAATTATTAACTTTTTCAAGATTAAGAATTAATAAGATTTTTCTTTATTTTTGTTAACTGAAATTAAAATTGTTTTTTTAATAAAGCTAAAATAAAATACAAAACAAATATTGAATTAAAAACAAACAACAAACTAAAACAGAAATAAAAATAAATGTTTTATATATATATATATATATATATATATATATATATATATAGATAGATAGATAGATAGATAGATAGATAGATAGATAGATAGATAGATAGATAGATAGATAGATACACACACTAAAATGACAAACTAAAAAAAAAATCTATATATATATATATATATATAGATAGTTATAGAAAGCCAACTAATATTAATATATAGATATTTATAGAAAGCCAACCAAAATATTAATAAATAATGGTAGCACTTTACAATAAGGTTTCATTAGTTAACAACTTTAGTTAGCATGAACTAAGAATTAAGGTCATGTTAATGTAAACTTTTAATAATACATTATTAAAATCTAATGTTGTATTTGTTGACAATAGTTAATGCACTCACTGTGAACATGAACAAACATTAAAACAGCTGTAACAAATGTATTGCTCGTTGTTAGTTCGCGTTAGTTATTGCATTAACTAATGTTAACAAATGAAACCTTTTGTAAAGTGTTACCAAAATAAAATAATAATAAATAATACTAAAATAACAACGGGTCATCATTTGATCCACTGTAAGACCAGTTTATATCAATTCTTTGAGCTCTGTCTGAGGATTGAATTGCTTTCTGTCTGCAGCAGCATCTGATTTATCACGTCTGTTTGTCAGAGGAAAGGGGCTGCACTTCACCTGATGTCCCTGTTGCTTTAACCTCAGACAGTGTCAGCCGTCGTTTGGTCTCGTTCAGCCTTTGTTCACGGTGCACAACATGGCGGTTAACTTCTTGGCCTTCTGGCTGCCAGACGTCGTGTCACTCGTCACGCTGGGGAGGAAGATGGCGTCTGATGTTCTCAGGAAGTCCGTCCACTATGAACACTCCTTCCTTTTCACTCTTACTCTCCTGATTCTCATCACTCCTCTGGTCTTTAGCACCTGCCAACAGGACAGCGGAAGATGATGTGGCTCTCATAGCTGCATGAGAGATAAGTTGATCACTCCAAGAACTATGAATTCCAACTAAAATAGCATCAGTTTTTAAGTTTCCAGGGATAGAAATACAACTCTTTAAGCATAGGCAAACAGACATTTCAATTAAAACGGCAATGTGTATATTTTTGTGCCACTAGTGGAACAAAATAGAATTGCAAAAATAATAATATTTGGGGTCATGAATTGAGAAAACAACTTTCCCTTGAGCTTTTGATAAATAAAAGGTAATGGTAATATAAGATTATCCTGTAAGGTTTAGAGCTGAAAACTTCCTTGTCAATCAAATAAAAGCTTCTATTGGCAGCTGGCTCATCAAGCGAGAGATCTACGAATGTTCTTCCCTGTGACGTCAGAGAGCAGAGAAACACCTCAACAGCCCCGCTGACATGATAAATAACAGGCCTACCTGGAGATAAACCAGATCGAACTTTCAAGCAGTATCTCATTATAATATGGAAAACAGAATATTATAATATAATAATATAAAATATTATAATATTTTTAAAAAATGCCCATAAAAAACGAGCGTTCCAGGAGCTATCAAAACCAGGGTAGAAAATAGCCTAATAGTTATTTATTATATTTTTGAATGTAAAAACCACGTAAATGTTTCAAGTTGACCTCAGACAACAGTATAATAATAAAAAAGAAAAAGTCAGTTCATGACCCCTTTAAATAGCTGATTTGAGTTAAGGAAGCAAAATGTATAATTTCAGATTTCAATGGTGACTTGACATATGCTATTGAAATGTAAGCTTGGAAAAAGTTTTGTAGTTTCCTTATTCAAGTAGACAGGATCTGTAACCAGCATGACTATACATTTTTTTTTTTAAATAAAAAAATTTAAGGAAAAAAACAACAAAATAAAAAACAACAACCATAACAATATTTTTTGAATAAGCAATATTTATATATTACATATTTATTAAATATTGAATAAGCAATATTTATATATTACATATTTATTTAATATATATAAACACATTTAAACAATATTTAATAAATAATAATAATAATAATAATAATAATAATAATAATAATAATAATTATAAATATTGCTTATTAAAAAAATAGTTAAGGTTGTGTTTATTTTATTATTCCTTTTATTTAATATATATATATATATATATATATATATATATATATATATATATATATATATATATATATATATATATATATATATATATATATATATATATATATATATATAAATATATATATATATATAAAATTGGCTGTATTTTGCGGCAATCCATGTTTTCACTTTCATACGGTATGGGGCTCAATTATGCACCTTCTGAAAGAATCTCCAGATTAAAACACAGTCAAAGAAGACGCAGGAACATTATATGAACATGTAAAATAACACAATCATCAAATATTACACAGCATAGAAATCGAAATTGCCAAATGCTGACCCGGGAAGATGTACAGGACTGTAAAGCTAGTTGACAGACTAGAGCTACGTCATCTATGCTTTGACAATCTGATCCCGACGTGGACAAACAGACACATTTTGTTCAAAATGTTGTTTTTTATTAAACTTACCCACATGCAAACAGATGCCCTTTCTTTTGATGTGTTGCATGTTCAAATATTCATTTATCCAAATATTCTGGGGGCCATGGAAGGTTTGTGAATATATTAAAAAATGCTGGCGCTGGCTGACAACTTTAACAGATATCACATTAACAAAACAAAAATGAAAATATTGGACGATTAGAAAACAGAAGCTAAACAATTAAGGCAAACCTACAATTTAAGGATTGAAGGCCATTCAAAATGAGTTTGTTTTATTCTGACAAAATAAATTTTTTTCAAGGAACTGCCATTAAGATGAATGAGAATGCTAACAGACAGCTTTCCTCCGTTATCATAGACCTCATTAGGTTTAAGTGCCCGAGACAATTATTTCCAATCATTTTCCAAAGGCAGTTAGCTGTCTGAGATGTCTTTATAGCCTTTAGCAAACGTTGAGTTTTGACTGGAATCTAGGTGGCACGAGTACAAATTTCTCTTAACAAAACCTTGCAGCAACAACGTGAGGGATGTTGGCGTTACGCTCATTTCCCATGAGTTACGCTCTGTTGGACACGTCACAAACAAAGCAATCAATATAGGGACAGAAGTCTGTTAAAGAGGGTTATGTGCAGTATATTTATTTTAAATTAATGGCAATGATGGCTAAATAAATATGGGTGAATCTATGAAAACAAGTCTGGGTCACATTTCACCTCAACATCAAAAGAAATGTTTGCCTATTTCTGACAGGTTTTGTGAGTTTCAGCCATATATGCTGCAGTTTGTGTGTATATACACAGGGTGTGTGCGCGCTTGTGTCTGTTTGATGTAGATCACTCGTCTGACTATATGACAGATTCTGTTTTTCACAGAATATGACATAGAAGCTGTGATGAGGAATCATTAATCCCATATTGTCATCAATCATTTCAACCAGACAAACATGACAAGAGCTCCGTGAGATGCTGATGGATTTTAAATAACATTTAGCATGTCTGCACTTTGTCTTTTCGTACAATCTATGATGTACACAGAAAGATATTATGTTTCCTGAATTCAGTCTCTGCCAAAAGAAAAGTTCATAAACACAGATATGGTTTCCTTAAATGTAAAGTGTGCAATTTCTATGCCAAAAGGAACTGCAAAAATAATGACTGTTTTCGAACGGGTTACTGAACACTCCCGCATCTGTAATTAGCCAGATAACCCTGCCCCAAATTCACATCATAGATACTGTAAGGCCTGGGCTGCTTCTCAATTCTTATTCGTGTATTCTAGTTTCCTTTCCTCGCGTCTTATCTCCACTCCTTTAGGATGCCAGGGAAGGACGCAAGGAAAAGACGCGAAAACGGAGGAACTGAATCAAGTGAAAATATATATCCTCACTCACTTTAGCGTCACTATTAAGTGTCATCAATTAATCCTCAAAAACTCCTCAATCCTCGCCTCCTCGCAGTTCAATTAGAGAGTTGATAAGTCCTACAAGATGGCTGAGCTTGATCGGTTTCCGGGTCAGAGGATGGAGGACGGAGGAGCAAACGAGGAGGGATAATGAGAAACACCCCTGGTTTCACAGACAGGGTTTAGATTAGGCTTAGATTAATCCAGGATTAGGCCTTAGTTCTATTAGGACATTTAAATAGCTTTCATAAAAGTGCCTTAGGGAAAAACATATTACTGGTGTGCAAGACTTAACAATGGCACTGACATATTTTAAGATATGTCAGTGCAAGTTGCTTTCAGTTACAGGTGCAGTATGTCAGAATGAAAGCTAGAGGTTGAAAATGGGTATTGCAGTCCAAATTAAAAAACAAATTGTTTATCCCGCTCCCCTCCTCAGACTCGACGCTCACGCAAGTTGCTAGTTTGAGGACACGCAACAGAAATGAGCGCAATTGACAATGAAAGGCGATGAGACTTACTGTAAGTTGATGAGTTTATCTATCCACATTAGAGATTTTTAGATGGATGCTGAGGCTTTTTAGGTCAGGTAGAATCTGCGATCTCTGACCCAGTTTGTTCGTTGGCTTCAATGGCTGCAATACGCTGGCAACATGTGGTGTCGAAATACTTTTGGGTAAATTGGTAACGTGTTGGCAACGCATTGTAACGCAGGCTGTAGCATTGTTTTTCAGAGAAACCAGTATGTGAACTCAACATGTTTCCTAAATATCTGCAAATATATGATGCTACTTTTTATGCTTTAGTACAGTCAAAAACGTACATACAGCACCTTCAAAGGTACAATAATGTAGAGGTCACTTATTCAAAACAGCTCCGCGTGAATCATGGGAGTTGTTGTCTTCACCTCTATAGCCTGTGGGAAAGAATCTGACGGGATCAGACAGAAATCCTATTCATGGATGAGCTAATGTATTAAAGATTTAATAATGTTACCGTTGTATGATGCAAGGTGGGGCTGAAAGCCATTGGAGCGTGACGAGGTAACGAGTAATGCTGGAGCGATTGCTAATGAGAGACAAGCATGACACACCTCGGGAGCAGTGGAGCATTTATATTATGCCACAGACAACCGCTCCCAGTTGCTGCATCGCTGTTTTATCATATAAGATCATGGGTGTCGGAAGCAAAAAAAATGAGTGGGTCCTCTCCCCCCAAACATCTGGTTGGGCCAGAAAAAAATGACGGAGGACACCACATTTATAAAGTGTCTTACGTGTGTTTAATAATAAAGTGTTTATTGGTTAGGGGTTAACAGACATGCGCTGAATTAGAGATGATAAAAGTGAGTGGGTCCAATATCATTGGTCTTAAAAAGTGGGTGGGTCTTTGAGTGTGTTGAGACACTTGCACACTGCAGTAAACTAGTTAAATATCTAGACTAGATATTAGTCATGGTAAAATATGTTACTCGTGGTAAATCAAGAAAACAAGATTTAAACAAGAAGACTTAGGCCGTGTGTCCACCAAAGCGTTTTTTAGCCAGCTGAAAACGCTAGGCGCTCAGCTGAAAACGCCTCGCTGCGAGCGCTTGAGAGCGTTTTGGCAGGCAGCGTTTTTTTTTCTCCTCAGTTGAGACTCTGCTTGTTGTTATGATACGGAAAATCCGCAGAAGTCTTTCTAATTTCACAGGTAGTTTGTTCCTGTATTGATTCTATATAAAATTACAGATACAATGTAAAGTATTTGCTCTGGCTTTTGTTTTAAATCGTTATTATTTGCTTGTTGTCATCTGATGACAACACGCAGAATGTGGCAGTTGGTCTGTGTTGTGTTTGTCCCGCCCCTCCTCCACTGTGATTGGACGGCTGGGTGAAAAGTGACAGTGATGAGCGCTGGGTTTTACTCAAAGTTGAACATTCTTCAACTCTCGGCGACCAGTAAAAAACGCTGAGCACTCAGCGCGTGAGCGTGAAATACTCGCTCAGCGCCTCGGTGCGCTCCAGGCGTTCTAAAAACGCTGTTATTGAAAACAATTGAAAACGCCAGCCAGCAGCGTGAAAAAACGCTTTGGTGGACACACGGCCTAACTGTGTTGAGCTTTATAACAATGAATGTATCCAAACAGTTGCTCATCTGTCTAATAAAACACATCATATATTAAAACGTCTTCGGTGTTTCCATGTTTCTACAAAATAAAAACGGAAATTGAGGGGTATGATGTCATTGATAGGAAAATTGCTAATTTCTCTTGATTTAAACATTCTTGGAAACATTTGGGATTATGTATAAGTAGACAAGTCAAATAAATATATAACATTGTTCTAGTGTTTTTTTTTTAAATCCATTTTATTAAAAAAATCTTACATATTGTGCCTTTAAGACAACTGAAACATGAATTTGAGTCGATAGGCGTTTCTCAATGTCAAGGAAGGATCCTCGGAAGCCAGAATTCTAAGGATGCTACGTCATCGACATCCGACGAAGGACTGTTCCAATGTCGAGGATCCTCGGAATTCAACCAAGGACTGAGTCCTTCGTTCGAAAAATATGCCATATACAGGAAAGGATGCATATGAGTAGCCTTCGCGCTCTTCGCGTTCTCAAATCACCCACAATCCTATGCGCGCAGCTTTGCTATCTTCAGACGTTCCCGGAGTCGGACTCGGAGCGTGAACAGGGCAAATATGCTTGTATCGGGGTTTGTAGATGGGAAGGAAGGAGGCGGGAACCGGCGAACGTTCAACAACTTTATAATAAATAATAAACAAAACGAAAGTAACGCGGGCGACTGCCCGCACACACACATAATAAAACATAAACAAACCATAACATAAAGTCCAGGCCTAGTCCTCTCTTGTCTTCCACGCTCCTCCAATTATACTCCCGTCACTGCCGTGAGCCGAGACCGGTGTGGCGATCAGCTGCCGCTCATTATCACTCCACCGGCCTGCTCTCACGGTCCCTCACCTCCCTGCTTTCCACAATGCTTTTATTTACGTTACCAAACATTTGTTATAACCGTAGTAAATATAAGTAAAGTTTAATGTTTAAATGCCGGTACAAATTACTACTGTATTGATATAAAAAAAAATACAAATAACGTTACACATAACGTTATTGATGGCCAACAGACCTTTTCACTGACGTAATGACGCAATTACGTGCACTTGCTAGCCTGTTCCATTTACGTTTTCTCCGAATGCTAAAGAGGAGCCTCGCCTAGCCTCTGAAGGAAGTGACTTTGAAGGATCCGTCCTTCCAAGGAAGCATCCTTGACATTGAGAAACACCTTGTGACTAGGCTTAAAGCTACACTGTGTGATATTTTCCCCCATCTAGTGGTGTAAAGGTATATGACATCCAGTGAATAATAGTTTCTGCTCCTCTCAATTTCGATTTCGTTTCAACTCCTACGGTGGCCGATTTAGTCATGGCCTCCAGTTCGACCTCTTCGGTGAGTGTTGCTTGATGTGATGAGGTAACTTTTGAAAACGATTATAATTTGCAGTTATTTAATTTACCAAATGATCTATGATCAAATTAATCTATGTAAAATGAATAATAGTTTTACGTTTTCGTTATTTTTAACCAGTCCATTGCTAACATCAGCTATCAGGTTATTTTACAAGTGCTATCATTATTGTGTATATTGTACGACATCACTAGCGTAAGGCAAACAAATTATAATGCAATTAAAATATTAATCTCATGTTATCCGTCATAGAACACGGATTTATGTTATAAGGTAAACAATACTTTTTCATCATTGACGCGAGGAAAACTATCCTAGACGTCGTTCTAGTGTTATGCACAGCACACCATGATATAATATTTTACTTTTGTCTTGTTGATTTGCCTGTTGCGTTGCCATCTTAATTCTCTTTTCCGCTTTCCTGGCGACTCTGATACATATCCCGCAATGTTACTAGGTCCCCGACCCGGGTCGAATTCGGTAATCAATTCCGGGACGTGGTTGCTTTCACACAGAAGGCGACCCGGCAATGTTCCGGGAATATTGCGGGTCAGACGTGCAGTGTGAAAGGGGCTTAAGAGTGATCCTCCATCATCATATAGCAGCCTCAAGCAATCCTCCTCTTCACATGCGACACGGTGCCATCGAGTGTAAAAACGCGAAAAGCGAAGCTTGAATTTACGGGTATGTCCCTCTTTGGCAAATGTACTTTCAAGATGGAGGAGCAACATGGCGACCGCCATCCGAACCCTCAACATGTATGTATTTTCAATGGTATATTATAAAATTACGAGAATGCATTATTACTTGAAAGAAGTAAATATACATTAATGAGCACATATATTTTTGAAAGAACTAAGTGATTTTAGCTAAGAATAAACTAAAAAAGTTACACAGTGTAGCTTTAAGCCTTGCAAGTTGCCATAGCAACCTACAAATACACTTTTAAAAATAAAAGTTCCAAAAGGGAGGTTTCGCAATGAACCCATTTGAGTTCAACCAAAGAAGCTTTCAGTGAATAGTACTTAAAATAACCTTTTTTCCTTATATGAAAACCTTTTTATTAATCTAATGAACCTTTTTCCACTAACTTTTGTGGAATGGAAAGGTTTCTGATGTTAAAGGTTCTTCATGAAACCACAGACGGCAATAAAGAACCTTCATTTAGAAGAGTGCTTATAAGTGTAAGTAATAAGAGTCACTTACTTATAGTTGTCTCTGTACATTAAGATGAGACAGCAGTATTTTAACATCGGAAAATATGACCCACTTCAGCTTTAAAATTTAAGTTGAAAGAAAACTAAACATGAGCTTGTCATTATATCTGCTGTTGACACAAACCTGGAGAGGTTATTTATCTATCTCCACTTGAAATCAGAACCAACCTTCCTCATGTCAAGCACTGACAGGATGAACCACTCTGTCATGCACAGTCAGACAATGAAAATACAAAAAGTTACTCTACATAACCTCTAATCGGAGGGAAGAATTGGCCCAGAAATTACGAAACACTTCATAGTTGTTTGACAGAGACAAACGAGTGCTGTGGCCTAGAATGCATTGCTGTGGTGAATGCATTGCTTCAAAAAGACGCTAATGGTGGTTAGATGAGGTGAACGACACATCGAGGGTTTTGTTTTACTGTACGTAATGCTACAGTGAAGCTTGTGCCGGCTGGCAGAAACCACAGAGCCCTCTTCAGCTTATGACGCATACGTTTGCACTGTGAATTCACTGTTATGTTGCTGGAACATTCTCACTTTAAAAGAAAACTACCTCAGAACACAAAGTGCTCCAATGATACAAAGATTTCAGCTTCACAAATACTCATAGTTACAGTTAATGGCAATTTAATTACCCTCATGCTGTGTAAACAGTGTACATGCCCCCGAAAATGGTTGTGTGACAGAGATTAACCTTCTTGTCAGAATTCCCTTCAGGAACAAACCCCTATAAATCTCAGCTGGAGCTGCTTCAGCATGCCTTCCAGTTCCACGTCAAGTGACGATTAATCACTCGTGTGACAAATAAGAAAAATAAAAGCAGCTCTTGATGGAAAGTGCTTGGCAGACGAGCTTGTTCAGAAACTAAATAAGGCTCTCAAAGTGAGAAAACTTTGCCAAACGGTGGAAGACTATTTGAAGTAATGTTGACAAGATAAACCGCTCTTACATCTTTGTATTTAAATAACCGGGCCAATATATTCCTCCGTTCTAACTGTACATAGATAAAACTGTATATTTGTTTGCATCCACGCTATTCCAATATTAATCAGTGTTTTGTCTTATTTTGTTTAGGTATGCATCAAGTAAACTTGATAACTGTGCCTGTATTATTGGAGTTTTTTGGTACTTGTTCAGAAAATCTATTTTGATTGAATAATAAATAAATAAATAAAATGTATATATTAACACACACACACACACACACACACACACACACACACACACACACACACACACACACACACACACACACACACACACACACACACACACACACACACACACACACACACACACACACACACATGTTGGTCTATGTGGTTTACAGGGACTCTCCATAGGCGTAATGGTTTTTATACCGTACAAACCGTATTTTCTATCCCCCTACACTGCCCCTGCCCCTAAACCTACCCATCACAGGAAACATTCTGCATTTTTACTTTCTCAAAAAACATCATTTAGTATGTTTTTAAGGCCATTTGAATTATGAGGACATTTGATATGTCCTGATAAACCACATTTATAGTGTAATATCAGTGTAATACCCATGTAGTTATACAAATTTGTGTAAACCACATAAACAGGCTCACACACACACACACACACACACACACACACACACACACACACACACACACACACACACACACACACAAACACACACACACACACACACACACACACACACACACACACACACACACACACACACACACACACACACACACACACACACACACACACACACACACACACACACACACACACGTCTGGTTCACAATCTTTTAGGGGACTCTCCATAGACATAATGGTTTTTATACTGTACAAACTGTACATTCTATCCCCCTACATTGCCCCTGCCCCTAAACCTACCCATCACACACACACACACACACACACACACACACACACACACACACACACACACACACACACACACACACACACACACACACACACACACACACACACACACACACACACACACACACACACACACACACACACTGCCCCTAAACCTACCCATAACACACACACATACACACACACACACACACACACACACACACACACACACACACACACACACACACACACACACCCACACACACACACACACACACACACACACACTGCCCCTAAACCTACCCATCACAGGAAACATTCTGCATTTTTACATTTTCAAAAAACATCATCCTGTATGATTTATAGGCCTTTTGAAAAGTGGGGATATATAAAATATAGATATATAAAAAAGATATATAAAAATACAGTATGATATATAGTACATATCAATATTTATGTCCAAGCTAAATTAATCAATGAAAATGAATTAATTGTTTATATTATTAATTAAACAAAATGATGCTCTATTATGAAAAAATAATAAAATGCAAGGCGTCAGCATACAGAAGCATAAGCAATTAAGGCTTAAGCAGAATAATTCGAAAATTATGTGGAAATAATAATGCAAATCTAGCAAAGAATGGTGCAAAAACTACCAAATTATATTCAGTCAACCACAAAGCATCAAGGACTAACGCTTTAAGCCAACATTTATACATTCACTGAGATTAAAGCACGAAGATCTGGGAACCCCCGGTTTCCTACAAACCCGATTTCCTGTGCCGTCTCCCCCACAGGCGAGAGCGAGTGTTTGGGCTCTGGGGCAACGCAGTGCACTTCATCATTCTTATGAGCGGCTCTCAGACAGCAGCGCTGCAGCCCAGTGTACTATCAGCCTTTAATCCATCATCTTTTATGGAGAGTAATGGCTGTGCTTTTACACCAGCAGAAGGGAGGATGGGTAGAGCACCGGGGCAGGCAGGATACTGGGCCTGCAAACATCACCCTTCAACATGGCTGGGGTTTAAGAGCTATTATAAGAAGGGGAACCATGTTAGGTTCACATGTTGAGCACTTCATGTATCCATACAGGTGCACATGCTCAATTCAGTTTTGGGTGCTAGAGTTGGACATGTATGCGACAGGTCCTAAGATCTTCACATTTTAGTAATTTCGAGAGAAGATACATTTTGATCAAACAAACAGGTTGTACTAGATTTTACAAGCTCTTCTAATGGGGTTTAATATTTTATACTTGTGTTAGGGAGACCAGGGCCAGTTTTCACACTGTTTAAACACGATCCTTAACTTCCCCCTATTACATTATGTTAAAGGTTCCCGATTTTGTTCTGGAGATTTCCTATAATAGGTTTACATGCATCCAAGTTCAAAAAGTGAAGTTAATAAACGTAATTTCGGGAGGAGTACGCCCATCTAATCTTTCAATTAATACCAAGGTATAAAATCAGCAGCTTACCTCTTCCCCTTTTTAGTTCCTGAAGCATCCCTCCTCCTCCCCTGCTCCTCCTTTTGTACAATTTCGTACACCACACTGGTGTTGGTTGAGGCGAGATCCCTGACACGAGTGTAAAGCGCTTTGGGTGTACAGTAGTACATATGAAAGCGCTATAAATAACTAATTCATTCATTATTTTATTCATTCAATTTGCCTGTTATAGGGGGGGCAATCGGAGCTCGGGTAGAATATCGTCTCCGAGCCCCTCTATAGCAGACAGCAAGCCAAATCTGTTTACCACTTTCTCTAAGATTATATGGGCACACAAACTCGTGAAACACTTTAATTCTCATAATAAACATTGCAGCATTACCTCTATTCTCAGTGCCTGAAACAGTTCAGTAAAGGATCCAGTCTCTCTAAACCCCTCCTTTCTCAGAGATTCCTCTGCTCTGATTGGTCAGACAGCATGGGCATTTTCAACTCAAAAGTAAATAAGCAAATAATGTAGTTATTTTGATACATTTTTTGAAAATATACATATGCTGCACCTCATGTTCTTGTAGGAGTGTTCTGAGCACCTGAAGTTGAAGAAAAAAAACTCAATTCTGAGCAGAAAAGCCCCCAACGTCATTCGTGATTCCCCCCCTTGTCCAATCAAATGAATTCCGTCGTGGTGACCACCTTGATTAGACTGACAGCACAGCGGATTTGGGGGTTGCTTAGCAACATAAAAAATGCAGCACACTGCTCTTTTCTAAATTAAAAAAACATCAACCAAAAAAAAGGCAGTGCAATGCGCCTTGCATTTTCAAACCTGAAAAACGCATTCTGTCTGATTAATAGGAGAAACTGCAACACGCAATATGGCGGGATATCCCGCCTTCTAAAGTAAAAGAGTCAACCGCTGATTGGTAAAGTCACTGCATCACTGCAGCTGCAGTTAGAAGCTCCGGTTCCCATAGAAACCTGAGAGTCTTGTTTAGGACTGCACATGCGCATTAGCTCGTTTAGCCTTAAAAATAAGCTTTTATTAAAGCTATTTGAGCAGAAACAACAGTTATGCTGATTTGAAATATGTCATTTAATTGTGAGTTCGACAAGAAGTTTTTGAGATTCCAGGATTCCCCACTTTAAATAGATATGACTTGGTCTTGCCTGAAATAACCGCCCGCAATGCATGCCTGTATAGTGAGACATAAATGGATATTCAGCATTTTTTTTTTTACAACGTACAACAACTGCAGAGAAATCTGGACCTAACCTAAATAAGGTCAGATGAAAATGGCGAAGCTGATGCCATGCTTGATGACTCCTGACCCGGAAAATCTCCTACAGGTAATCCGCAGGGCGCTGTGTTGTAGTCTGAGTCTGTTAAATCAGATACTTTGAGGTAAATTGTCCCATAGGACATAAAACTAACTCTTTGCTTTAAACAAGAGTCTTAAATGGACTGCATTTATATAGCGCATTTAACAGATCCTATGGCCCTTAAAATAAGAGAAAACTATAAGTTAATATTTTATAAACTTCATAATAAAAAAAACGATTAGCCCAAAAGCACAATTTTTCCGTGTGACAACTAGTCCGGAATTTCCTTATTTATACATTTTTGAACACACATTTTTTAATGACTCCCTGATTTTTTGATTATGTTTAATAAGCATCTGCCTCTTAAATTAATTTATATATACATTTCTCTATCAATTTTGTGCGCTAACTCCATCTCAATCTCCCTCTGAACAATTCAAAGACCTTCAAAAGGTGAAACAGAACACAAGTCACAGACGATAGTCCATTATGAGACATAATGATACATCATAGGAAACTTTACAAGAAATATCCTCCCTGAAAAAAAAAACAACACCATTAGAACATGTTTGAATAATAGATGGAAGGTAATACAAATACCTACTGTAACCATATCTGGATTTGAGCAAGACTCAGCCAAAACATGAAAATGCATATTCTGTCTATAAATCACATTTATCAGATTCCCGTCTGATTTAATTCATGCACAACTCACTTATGGTGCTAGGATGCTGTGGGTTGCCAGGTCGTTGCCATGTGGTCACTAAAGTGCTCTGAGTGGTTGTTAGTGCTTTGCTGTGCAGTTGCTAGGGTGTTCTGAATTTAACTCTAGCTATGGAAGTCAATGAGGCCCATCAACTGTTTGGTTACCAACATTATTCAAAATATCATCTTTTGTGTTCAGTGGAAGAAAGAAATTCATACAGTTTTTATTTTTTGGGTGAGCCATCCCTTTAAGAGGCCACAGTTAAAGGGTTAGTTCACCCCAAAATGATATTTCTTTCATTAATGACTCACCCCAATGTCGTTCCACACCAGTAAGACCTCCGTTCATCCTCTCAGTTTAAGATATTTTAGATTTAGTCCGAGTGCTTTCTGTCCTTTGAATGTAAGTGTATGACCACTGGAAGCTGTCCACGTCCAGAAGGTAATGAAAACATCCTCAAAGTAGTCCATATGTGACTTCAGTTGGTTAGTTGGACTCTTTTGAAGCATCGACAATACATTTTGGTCCAAAAATAACAAAAAATACGACTTTATTCAGCATTGTCTTCTCTTCCGTGTTCGTCAAATAAAGAATCAAACGGTCATGATTCAAGATTCGGACCACGTGTCAAACTGCTGAAATCACGTGACGATATGAATCACGAATCAATCCTCTGATTCGCGACCGTTTGATTCTTTATTTGAGGTTTGAAAACAAATGCGGAAGAGAAGACAATGCTGAATAAAGTCGTATTTTTTGTTATTTTTAAGTATTGTCAACGCTTCAAAAGAGTCTAACTAACCAACTGATGTCACATATGGACTACTTTGATGATGTTTTCATTACCTTCTGGACGAGGACAGCAAGTGGGTATACACTTACATTCAAGGGACTGAAAGGCCTCGGACTAAATCTAAAATATCTTAAACTGTGTTCAAAGGATGAACAGAGGTCTTACGGGTGTGGAACGACATTGGGGTAAGTCACTAATGAAAGAAATTTTATTTTTGGGTGAACTAACCCTTTAACTCGCCGCCATTTGTTATACTAGCAATTGGGTCTGAATATCTACTGAGAGAGTCAGAATGCCATCTGTTGACTTCGTCCAGTGGATATTCCTCCAAACTCCCTGTCACCTAATCAAAGAAATCTGGTCCCCCGTACCCCGTCCCCCTCCTCCGGCCTCCTTATGGTGCTTTCCGCGTCTTCAAAGTTCTGCGCATCGATTAGTAACTTTGACGCCTCCGTGCTGGAGAGAGGCCAGAAATGATAAGCGCTCATGGGGGACGTGAGAGCTAAGTGCTAAATCAATGTTTGCACGTCTCTGATGCGGATAGCGTTACTGAAAGGGCCCTGTGGCCGAAGGTAGCGATGATGTTTCCCCAGGGACGTCTTTAAGAGTCACACTTATCGGCTCATTTTTTGGTGCAATCATCCACATGATCAATCATGCCCTTCGTGGGGAGAAAATAAAGTGTTTTAATTCCCCCTTCATTCACTTATTAAGACCTTTCATTCAGCCTGAAATGATTCGGACATCAAATTATTTATTTTCTTTCATGAATTATAAGCACAAATGTGTTCCATACGCAAAAAAAAGTACCATTAACGTATAATAAAAGTAATAGAAGGATAAAATGCAGGTCCTTTTGTTGTATGGAAAACTAAAACGCTCCGCCTAACAGTTTTTTTTCACAAAATAAATACAACAATGCATGTTTGGGATGGCATAAGAGTAAGGAAATGATAACAAGGTGAGTGAGTAAATACCTATAAGTTCATTACACTAACGCATGAAGACGTCTTATCGAAAATCACATTTGACATCTGTCTTCTGGTTGCACGCTCGTCTCATTCGACCTGCTAAACCGCGTCATGAATCACTTTCCTTTGATTTGAATGAGCCATTAATAACAGGAGATGAGCTGCAGTCTCAGACAGATGCAATGAAGCGTCCTTCTTTAAAGTTGAAAGACAGATGAACTAGAATGCACACATTCTGTGATCTGCTTGATCTGATAAGATCTCTTCCTGATATTCTGGAGGTATATGAACCTCCATGTCTGAGCACTAGCTAATATCTCATGTGTAAAGTACAGCTCTGACTGAGAAAGGAACTTCATGGAAAAGCGTTGTCTATGGGTGAGCGTTTCATAATATTCAATATAATAATAATAAATAATAATAAATTCACTTAAAACACATTCCATTACAGTCAAATTCTGTCATTTTACTAGAACATTATGAATCATTTTCACCACATGTGAAAATATTTTAAAATGGCAGATTTCTTTGTTTTGATCATTTCAAAGCTGGCATTTTATATGTTCAAAAAACATCTAATTAAATATTCACACATTTTGTATAATTTGACTTCGAATGCAGCTAGAAATAAGGTTTTAATAAATATATTGTTCACAAGTGATATTAACCTTTTTGTTGTTTTCACATCACGCCTCATACTTCATCTTCACTGACACTGTTGTCTTCTTGGTAAGCACTAACTTTTGATAAAATTTTATTAGTGGCAAAATTAATGTTTGTGATGGAGATGCCAACTGTGGGATGGAAATGATTTGTGCAAATCATTTTCGCACAATAAATATTCAAGAGTTTATTTCACTATTTGTTTTGATTAGTTTTATGATGGATTTTCATATCTACAGATTTAACGTCTGGAAGAAAAAAAAATCTATAACATAACTCAAAAGGCATTCATAAAAGGAAATCAATTCTGAAGGCATGGTAAAAAGTTTCCAAGTGTTAATTAAAGTCGGTATGAACCAGAAGTTGTAATGTTTTTTCTTCCATTTTTTGACGTTAATCAAAGTAAAACAGCTTCTGGAATGACAATAAAAATGTTGGCTGAACTGACTGGATCGTAGGAAGTGCTAACTAAATGGAGACAGAGCTGATGGGCCTAAAAACAGAAAACGTTTTATGTATTTTGGCCATTTATTTACATGACAATGGCATTTTGAGACCTGAAAATGCAAACTTTTGAAAAAGGTTTTAAAGTGCAAGATATGGAAAAAGTTATCATCTCTGTGTACACTACAAAAACATGAATATGTGAACATGTTGATGCCATGCGTATTGTTAACAAACTCTTTACATAGTGACATCTAAACTTCTTCATTGGTTCCTTGAAGGGATGTACGGGTTCATAAAGAACCTTTAATATCTAAAGAAACTTTCCATTGCACAAAAGGTTCTCTGTAGCACAGAAAGGTTCTTTAAACTTAATGATTAGAAAAAAAATGGTTCTTTAAAGAACCTCTCACAAAACGTTTTTTCAGGGAACCAAAAATGTTTCTTCTGGCATCACTGTAAAAAACCCTTGTTGGTTCTTCCTGGCACCTTTATTTTTAAGGGTGTACTGGCCTGGCATGATAATAGATTTTTTTTTTATGGAGCCATGTGAACAGGGATCATTTTGACAACATTGTCGTCTGTATGCGGAAAAGGCGGAGTAAAAACGTTTCTGTTTGTAGTATTTCGTTGATGTTTATATGTACCATGAATGCCCAATTTTCAGTCAGTTGTGGAGGATATTTAGTCCCGCTCTCTGCTGAGACACACGTCATAAAGAAAACAGATGCTGTTTTGGGGGGAGGGGAGGTTAGCATTTTTAATAAAAAATTTGGAGGGCATATACATAAAAATAAAATAAAAATTGTTTCACGACACATGACAAATTGGAGAATGCAGAAGCGTAGAGGACAGAGCAAAACAACACAACGGTCACAAAATGTCATCTGAGCTTTTTTTTCTTTTAAAAACTGGGAGGGGCATCTACTCTCACCTAAGCTTACGCTACTCTTACATCCCGAGTCATAAGCAAGCGGCAACCTCCCGATCTCTCTTGAAGCCAATACGGAAGTAATGTAAACTGCAATTCCTAAACTGACCACTGGGGACAGGCTCCAGAAGGAGCAGAATCTCATTGAGCCCCATGTTAAAATTCCCAACTTTACAGCAGAAAAAATAAACATGTTTACAGCCTGGTACAAATTGTGGTTTTGGTCTATACGGCTAATTTTGCCCTTTTGCCCAAACTGTGAGGGGGTGAATTTTTTTTTTTTACTCATTCGTTTACATTAGATAAAGCCTTAAAGTTCTGCATAATTAAGGGTGTGGCCACTTTGAGTGACAGGTGGATAGCCATTTATCTGCCGTCTATAGTCATTGTGTCACCTCAGCTTCGCCCACATCCCGCCTTTTTGCCCATTTTGTGCGATGACTCGCTCGCAAGATGGCGACGCCCAGCTCGTCTCTACTTTAAGCTTAAGCGGAATCCTATGGGTGACGTCACGGACACTACGTCCATATTTTTTTACAGTCTATGGTCATAAGTCGATTCAGAGGTCAGTCTTCCACCGGAGCTCAACTCGCGTACAGCTGTTATCGGGAGCCAGTGATTATAGTTTGCAAAGTTATAATTATAGATATTTCTTATAAAAAATGCATGTCTTTGGTTCAAAAGACCCTTATTAACCCCTAATGTTTACATAGTATTTTTATGATGCATGTATGTGCTTTTTGTAGCTTGTAGCTAAGAAGATCCATATTTTTTTTAAACATAACACTGATTGTGGTTGGCTGAAAGAAGAAAGTCATAAAGGGGAGAGCAGGGCACAACCTAACACTTTTTGACTGTCTCAGCTTGTGTAAATCCACTTGGGGTTCAGAGTATTAATTTTTCCCCACATTAATTTCACACGTCTTGTAGAATGATGTGCTTTTGTTTCATTAATACAGTGTATCCTTTTTTCTTGATTTACCCTAAAAGAATGGAAGTGACAGACAGGGGTTCCCATACTTAAATTTAAAAAATGTGGAGGATTTTAACTGTGACAAGATGATTGACAGGGCAGTTTAAACGGGGACAGGATGCATGTAACTAAGCGACAGAGCTGTCTATTAAAGATGACGAAGTAGTATGTGCCAAAGCTTGCATATCTTCTGCTACACACTCATTGTGCTCAATAAAAGAGTACATGCTTTTAGGTCATAGTATAACGAATTGGGACGCAGCACGTTTTGGTTTCTACAAAGCCCCGCCTTTCAAAAAGCCAGGTATGCTCTGATTGGCCAGCTGACCCAGTGCGTTGTTATTGGCCAAACACCTCAAGTGTGTGTCTTGAATCCCCCTTACCATAATCGCAACATGGTGACAACACTACAATTCACTGAAACCTTGCTTTTCTTTTACCTTTTGGCAGGCATTATGTTAGAAGGCCTATTACAAATTAATAATTAGTAATGAGTTAATATCTGGACTTCAATCAAGGTGTAGGCAGTGTTCACTGTTTTGGGAAAATATGAGCTTTGTAATTGTTCAGATCGTATTCAGTACATGCAAAAAACAGATACATTACACAAAGTAAAGGAAAACATTACAAAGCATCATATGGCCTCTTTTAATCTAAAGGCCTTTTAAGATCATGAGAAACAAATTCAGTGAGTTGTATCCAAAACGTACACCTGTCCTGTACATACGTGCATGGGACGGAGTGACACATCACAGCATTTCACCATTCACATATTTTCTTGTCAGTCTGACGTATTGCTACACGGAGGCTCATTTTTCAAATCCCGTTTAAAGCTTTGAAAACCATAGATGAATCTCCTCCTTTCTCACTCTGTCCATCTCTCCTAATATCAGCACTTCCCTTTCGCTGTGTGTTTGAACTCTTTCATTCCTCTCTCGCTCAGAGGAAGATTTTACTGCATACCTCAGATCATTTGACTTGATGGAAAATGTTCATACTGAGATCGCATCAGACAGAGATTTCAGATATGGTTTTAAAGGAATAGTTCATAATAGTCCTAATGTACTCACGCTTATTCTATTAAGAAATCTATTCCTTTTTATACCTGCCGAACATTATGGGAAGTGTAGTTTGGTTACAAGTTGTGTCAGCTCAAAAATAAGTTGTTCTTCACTGTTCTTCATCAATATACATAAGACTTAATTGTATAGCAAACAATCATCATTCAAACATTAAAAAACTCAATTATACCAATGACAATTGGTAAATAATTATGACTTTGAGGTTGCATTTTACTCACCCTCGAATTCACTCTCGGTGTGTATGACATTCTTCTTTCAGACAAATACAATCCGAGTTATATTAAAAAATGTCCTGGCTCTTCCAAGCTTTATAATGGCAGGATTTCTGTTTGGAAAGTTGTATCCATCATACAAGTGCTCCACATGGCTCCGGGAGGTTAATAAAGGCCTTTTGAAGCGAAGCAATGCATTTGTGTAATAAAAATTACATATTTAAAACGTTACAAACTGTAATCTCCATTAATTAATGTAATCTCCAGGTCCATGTGGAATTGATTGGATGGTTGTGGTTTGCTATTGGTGGATCTCATGTGAGTGACAGGTTGCTCCGCCCTCATTCCAGTTAACACATCATCAGAGAAGAGATGGTGCTGCAAGTTATTTTGATTAAAGATTATGAGGAACAGGACACATAAGAAAATAAATAATGATGTGCACGGTTTAATCATTTATAATAAATGCCACCTTGGGGCGGCAGTGGCTCAGTGATTTATGGTTGGCTATAAACCAGAAGGTTGGTGGTTCGATCCCCGGTTCCACCTGACCAAGTGTCGAGATGTCCATGAGCAAGACACCTAACCCCAGACGAGCTGGATGGGGCCTTACATGGCTTACACCGCCGTCGGTGTATGAATGGTAAATGTTTACGGCACCTTAGGACACATCCATCACTGCACAGAGCAACAGGATCATTTGTCATCCATGCAACACACTGTGTAAATATGATTAACATGAAATATGTCAGTCAAGTTGTGGTAAACAGAAGGAAAATCATTCTTCTGAATTCTGTGCGGTTCGGTGAGTTTTCCGTCGAATCTCCCGGTAATTATTATTTTGTTGCAACTGAAGTTTGATCAGATATTTGTATACATTTGCATGAACAAGTCTGTGCAATGTTTCAAAAAAGTGTGTGAATCTTTGTGTTTGTGTTTCCGTGTAGGGGAAGATAACGACACTGACAATGTGTTTCACACCGCACACATACGCAGCACGCAAGTTGAAAAAAAGGGCTTTCTGGGTTAGCCATTTGAATATTTCCTCAAAGAGAGACAAAAATTCTATATGGTTATTGGAAGTGTGCCATTGAGCAGTTACACCAGAAAAAGAACCACAAACCTGAACAGTAGATGCTGTTTAAAGGATAAGCTCGCTCCAGGAAAAACATTTCCTGATAATTGTGGTTGTGTTGCTTAATATTTTTGTGGGAACTGTGATAGATTTCCCCCCCAGGATTCTTTGATGAATAGAAAGCATTTATTTGAAATATTTTGTATAACTGTCTTTACTGTCACTTTTGATCAATCAAACACATCTTTGCTAAAAAAAAGAATTACTTACATTTTACATTACAGTCTATGTTGCAGCCCTGTGCTACTAACACCAGTAACAGTTAATATGGACACTGAAATAAATACATGCTGCTTTTTTTGTGTGGTGTGAAACGAGCCGTTCATACCGATAGTGATTTTATCTTTAAAAGTTACTGAAAATGAATGGCTTCCGGCCAGTTTGTCGCTGCCAGTCTGAACTGAGTTTTAGATTTGATTGCTTTAGCCCTTGAGCACAGGACGAATGTAAGAGACAGATACTCCTCAGAAGTTATGGGAGATTGTGGACTCTTCTTTTCACCCATGGGACAGTGTGACCTCTCTAATGCCTGAGGTTTCTAAACCGGGGTGCCTGGCAGATTGGCCACAGTTGTCAAAGAAACATGAGCAGGATTCACATGGCAGCGCTCGGACAGATCAATACACTAAAGTGTGGAGCTACTGACACGTTAAACCCAACAGCAGACATGGTCGAAAAACACACACGCACACACACCGCATTACAAGCAGATACCTTCAGCAGAAAGCACAACAATAAAGGGGCTCTATCCTTCTATCCTTAAATCATGCAGCCCGGAGATAAAAGGTGTGCTTTTACTTTTCTAAGCATTTAGTGATAATCACCTCGCAGACAATAAAACGAGCAAACCTTCAGAAACCACTCTCAATACATTGTCTGCATAGTTTTTATTAACTAAACCTAAAAAATTTTTTAAAAACATTTTGTTAATTGAATTTAAAAATACTAGATGAGAAATATTGATGCCTTGGCAAATGAGCAAAATAAGCTGCCAAAAAACCTCCTAAATCAACCGCTTTGACGGCATAAACCTAAAATTACTAAACACAGCAGCGTACAAGACAAATTAAACATTATCCTTCCTGAGTGTGTGTGGAAACACTACATCTGTACATATGTGTCTGTACATGAATGCAGCAGGCAATCAGTGACCTAAAGCGGAGGTTTTCAAACTAGGGAATAAAAAGGATTTTAGTTCTAAATGTTTATTTCCTTTCTTGCTTTAGAAGATATGCTTTGAATCTTTCTAGTGAGTCTCACTATTGTCCCCTTATCTTGCTCACTAGGGTTATAAGGCCATATTAACGCAGGACGTAAGCTGCTTACATACAGGTCCTTCTCAAAATATTAGCATATTGTGATAAAGTTCATTATTTTCCATAATGTAATGATAAAAATTAAACTTTCATATATTTTAGATTAATTGCACACCAACTGAAAGTTTTCAGGTCTTTTATTGTTTTAATACTGATGATTTTGGCATACAGCTCATGAAAACCCAAAATTCCTATCTCAAAAAATTAGCATATTTCATCCGACCAATAAAAGAAAAGTGTTTTTAATACAAAAAAAGTCAACCTTCAAATAATTATGTTCAGTTATGCACTCAATACCTGGTCGGGAATCCTTTTGCAGAAATGACTGCTTCAATGCGGCGTGGCATGGAGGCGATCAGCCTGTGGAACTGCTGAGGTGTTATGGAGGCCCAGGATGCTTCGATAGCGGCCGTAAGCTCATCCAGAGTGTTGGGTCTTGCGTCTCTCAACTTTCTCTTCACAATATCCCACAGATTCTCTAAGGGGTTCAGGTCAGGAGAGTTGGCAGGCCAATTGAGCACAGTAACACCATGGTCAGTAAACCATTTACCAGTGGTTTTGGCACTGTGAGCAGGTGCCAGGTCGTGCTGAAAAACCAAATCTTCATCTCCATAAAGCTTTTCAGCAGATGGAAGCATGAAGTGCTCCAAAATCTCCTGATAGCGAGCTGCATTGACCCTGCCCTTGATAAAACACAGTGGACCAACACCAGCAGCTGACATGGCACCCCAGACCATCACTGACTGTGGGTACTTGACACTGGACTTCAGGCATTTTGGCATTTCCTGAAAATTCTGTCATCATTTACTCTCCCTCAGGTTGTCCTAAACCTGCATACATTTCTTTCTTCAGCTGTACACAAAGAAAATATTTTTGAAGAATGTTTGTAACCGAGCAGCCAAATCTCAGCAGCCATTGACTACCAGAATTTATTTTTTACCTATATTAGAAAATGAGATGAGATTGTTTGTTTGACACAATTTTTTTTTATGGGTGAACTAGTATACAAGTATACGGAAACAATATGTTGTATTTATGTCAGACATACTATTCTATCTAACAGTTTAAATGTTTACTCATACATAAACATATATAGATGAATTTTAAGGTGGGGGTCCGGGCCTCCTTTACATTAGTGCTGTTTTGGACTGTTTGTTTGAATGAATCCGATTACTGGATCACTGAACACTTTCCCAGAGTTTAATGGCTTAAAATGGCCTGATCACAAACACAGAAGCAAAATAAATAATTGGGATAAAGTTAGAATGGATATGTCCTCCTACCAGGGTTACAGGTGCTGTAGATGCTCAGTGTGATTGTGATAAACACCTGGCTTCTAAAATCATTTATATATATATATATATATATATATATATATATATATATATATATATATATATATATACACATAGATTATAGATTAACGACAGAAGGATGAATTTGGTGCCTATAACATATTTTAATTTAAAGAAAACTCTGTAATTAACAGAAGAAAGACAATATCAGTTGCACTGTAGTTTCCACAAATGTAATGGCTGCCGACATTAATTTAACAGACGATTTTGCTAAACTAAAAAAACAATAAAACCAAATAATTTCCATTTGAACACAAAATACAGTGCATCATTACAGTTTTTTTTGTCAAAAGCTGATTAAATTTACTACAAATGGATAATTATGTCATTTTGAAAATTGCCGGATATCCATTTTTGAATCTTGGTTGCACGTCGTTCATGAATGATTTGTTCATTTTGAACGAATCTTTAATATGACTCGGGACTACCCATAGATATCCATAATAAGGACTAGATATCTTAAGGCGGAGTCACCATCGGCGGCCATCTTGTCACAGGCAGGCTTTCTGTTGGGCTCTGTGGAACCTGATGTGAGATGAGTGGTCTGTCCGAACATAAATACTCTTATCTCGCTGAAATCTTGACGGATTTACAAATGGTTTGGTTTCTTACAAACATTATTAACATGGCTACACATCAGGATGCTTTAACACGTTGAAATTGCAGCTTTTCGTTTCGATAAACGACTTAATCGTGCAGATTGTGTATCACGGCTAACTTATGTGCACGTTATCAAGGGGGCTGAGACCACAATCGAGCTGTTCAAAGCTGTTCAGTTTTATTGACACCAATAACGATTTTATGACAACCAATCTTTTGTCTAGTTAAACTAAACTTATTTTGCATGTTTTTTTGTTTGTTTAATTTTTTTTTTTAAATACAAATTATTTTATCATATTCTTATTAAAAAAGCATATATATATATATATATATATATATATATATATATATATATATATATATATATATATATATATATATATATTTAGAGCTAGCTCTGGGAAAAAATTCAGAGCTGTATATGTGTATAAATATATATAATTTCTCATGTTGCCATTCGGTACCAGTTTTAGTAGCCTATATATTGATTTAACATAAATACCTTGTGTGTGTGTGTGTGTGTGTGTGTGTGTGTGTGTGTGTGTGTGTGTGTGTGTGTGTGTGTGTGTGTGTGTGTGTGTGTGTGTGTGTGTGTGTGTGTGTGTGTGTGTTCATTGCACCCATCTGTTCTGTTCAATGTTACTTTCATATTAAAGTCCATGGTTATAATTATTCATAAGTATGTAGTGTCATAACTACATCTCTGACATTTATAACAAACGAAACAGTTTGAAAATCGGTTGAAAATCGAGCAAGTTATGGTTATTTAAAAGTACATGCACCATTAAAACACACTGTTACGAGTGAGCGAGCTGCCTGTGACAAGATGGCCGCAAGTTGCGGACGGCGACCTCCATTGGCCAATAGCGCGCACGAGACATCTAGCCTTTATTATGGATATCTATGGGACTACCGACTAGATTCGTTCATTTTGTGTTGACCGTGCATGCGCATTACGCAACATATGGGTTCTGATTCTGAATCGACAGGTGAGATCCGAGTCTTTTGTTCTTCCTGTTAGTCCCATAGAGACGGAAAGAGAAAAAATTAGTTCATTTTGCTGTACGAGACTCAAAGATCCGAGTCAGTAAAATGATCCGAACTTCCCACTACTCACACTGACAGTTGCAGTGCAATATGAAAGACTTTGTGTATCTATACAACAAACAACCAATGAAAATGAACAATATGAAACTAAAACGACATAAGCTTAATTTAAAATGGCTTAGGAACTGTAGGCTATTTAGAGGTGGATAAACGCACTTTGGAGGTGGTTTTTACGTCAGTTTAGCCTCCACTACATCTCTGTATATATATATATATATATATATATATATATATATATATATATATATATATATATATATATATATATATAAAGATAACTCTTTAGAAGTTTTAAAATTAAATGTACAAACATTTTTGTGCAAAATTTAAATAGTCAATGCATCATCAACCCTTCTTCCAAAATGTGTTTTCATCTTACCCTGATTCACTCTAGCAAGCCTATTGTAAGTATTTATGTTTTAGACCATATTGGATGCTTTTCGTGGGAAATTGCATACAGCTACTTTGGTGTGTGTCTTGTGTAGGAGGGGCATAGGTTAATTGTTACAATGAGAGAGAAAATTTTAACACAGAGCTGTTAAATCTCCAACCTCTGAAGAAACACTTGTTTGAAAAAAACACCAAAACAGAGGAAAGTCTTCTTGCTAAAAGAGAATGCAACAGCGCTCGTAATAAAACAAGAATCAACATTGGCTTGGCTTTTAAGAGATGGTGAGAACTGAGGGATTTGAAAGGTAAAAACGAGATGGTGTTTTTATTGCTGAACTTTTATATTTATTTTATTGAACAGATAAATTGGCATATGTAGCTCTAACAAGTTAATTGTAAAGCTATGGTTGTTGGTAGGTTATGGTTGTTGTAGCGCTGTGCTGGAATTTATTTTCAAGTAAGTGTCGTGTCTATTAATTGGTAAAGCTACAGTAACATCTTCAGCTAGTCAGCTTGAGATCCTTTTTTAATCTAAACTGGTTATATCTATGAACGCACAAACATTTCCACTCCTTTTTGCACTTATTTGGAATTGCTCTGTCACGCTAATTTGCCCTGTTTAGTAAATCTGTCTCTAAATTAAATATGTTTATTACCATATAATTAATAACTGAAAACTGATAAAAACAAGATAAAACTACAACTGATATATATATATATATATAAGCTAATTAAATTGACAAATGCACTAAAATTAATTCTTAAATTTTAAATCTGAAAAAATAAATCTAAAAGCCAATTCAAAATAAACTAAAATATAACATTTCACCACATAGTGGAGTTTTTCCAAAGACAAATAGCACTATCTAGTTTAAATCATTTTACTAAAGGTGATGACAGCGATGTACTAATGACAATGTTGATATTAATGACAACGATTTCCTAAAAATATAAATGTTTTTCTGTTGTGATTTTCACAATCCCCGTTCACACGGATTCGTAAAAACAACAAACAATGCTGTATTCTGCTGCCAGGCCAGTAGTTGGCGATGTCACTTTGTAAAGAAACACTACACATCTATAGACCGAACATGTAACATGCGCATGACGTCCCCGTTTTTGTAGTTTACATGGAGACGATAACAGTATTATTTTCAAAAACTTTCCCTTTGAAACCCGATTTCAAAAGTTAGCATTTTCAGAACCCCAAAACACAGTCGTTATGTAAATGAACAGCCAAAATGCATAAACAGTTTTTCAAAGTTTTAAAAAACGGCGTTGTGCCCCTAAAAAGTGAAAAGGAGAATGGCCTGTTCTCAGCACTACAGCAAACATCTCAGAAGCTTCATATGTTTCCAAGAAATGAATATAATCCAGACAGAAGTTCCCATGATGAATGAGTTTTCCTAGCACTACCTTCACCGCTTTACACGTTTATAGCTCCACTTACAGACATTAAACTTTTATAATATCATCAAGTCATTTCAATTGCTTTAACGAGGCCAGTAATTGGAGCAGCCCCTTGTAGCATGTCGCTTAATTTCCCTATTGCGATGTAACAATTACATATGATTTGAATATTTTTTCCCTCTCCCAGTTAAATTATGAAGAATCAACAGCGGAGTCAAATAACAGGACGTCGATCCATGCGGCGTGTCATGTGACTCCTGTGAATTGTTAAGATGAAGACAAACCAGCGGGGCTAATAGTGTAAGCGTTTCCCATGATGCACTGCTTCTAGCAGCTCTGATTATTATGGTGGTCTAATTAGTTGGTGCTAGAGCAAGCAGACTCCCAGCATGCTTTTCAGGACGGTATTGAGACATGGATCACGCTTGCTGCCACCAGCCAACGGCCCTTCTGGGGCGTCTGAACCCCGTTTTTATGTCTTTAAGGCTTTATTGCGGCTATTTCAGCGAGATTTGATGCGATTGGACGTTGTTTATATGGAGTATGAAATGTTGGATTGTAATGGTCTCGGATGTGCAGTTTCACAACTCGATATTAAAATGACAAAGGCCAATAACAGTGAGATATTCAATGAGGTTTCTCAGTAGACCCCTAAGTAATGTGGCTCGTCGTCAAATCAAAGCCAGGGAAATAACCTCAATAGACTGGAAATGTGTTCTGCATTTCGTTTGGAGAAATTCTGTTATCGATTTTCAGACTCACATTTATGGGATATCCGTATGCCATCGCGCTCAATCCGTGCTTGAATCACTGTGAGAAAGGACGTGAAGAATCCCAAATCCTTCTTTCATATCGTATAAATTTCTCCTGTGGTATTTCCATAACTTATTTTCATTTAAATTAATTTGGTTCAAGTCAGGAGCGCCGAGGGGGGAGAAATGCAAATACCCTTGTAATTTTTCTCCCTTCTGTATATATTTACAAACAGCACAATATCAGGAAAAGACAAAACGGGGAAACAGACTTTCCTTTATAACGCAATTACAACTTTTGATGAAAACGCCTCTCCCTGCTTCTCTGTGTAATTAAATGTCTCTCGGCTGCCCCAGAGCGCCTCGCAAAACAAATCTCAAACTGCAAAAAAAAAAAAAAAAAACCTGCCCTGAAAGTGTAATATTTTTTGTACTGCACAGCTGAAACTGCATTTAAAGAACCTATCCAAACCGTTGATTATATCTCACTTTGAGGGTTATAAATACAGCACAAGAAACAGGTAATACTATATATATATAAAAAAACACACACACATACATACACTGATCAGGCATAACATTATGACCACTGACAGGTGACACGAATAACAC
Source organism: Pseudorasbora parva (assembly GCF_024679245.1). NCBI lineage: Eukaryota > Metazoa > Chordata > Actinopteri > Cypriniformes > Gobionidae > Pseudorasbora > Pseudorasbora parva. The sequence continues at coordinate 10,736,601 of NC_090182.1, read as the reverse complement.
TGAATATCTCTTCATCACGGCACTGTTAGTGGGTGGGATATATTAGGCAGCAAGTGAACATTTTATCCTCAAAGTTAGTATGTTAGAAGCAGTAAAAGTATAGGCAAGTGTACAGATTTAAATGAGTTTGATAAGGGCCAAATTGTGATGGCTAGACAACTGGGTCAGAGCATCTCTAAAACTGCAGCTCTTGTGGGGTGTTCCCGGTCTGCAGTGGTCAGTATCTATCAAAAGTGGACCAAGGAAGGAACAGTGGTGAACCGGCAAAAAACTGGGTCATGGGCGGCCAAGGCTCATTGATGCACGTTGGGAGCGAACAGACGACCAAACAGACGAGCTACGGTAGTTCAAATTGCTCAAGAAGTTAATGGTGGTTTTGTTGTGTATAAGTCTATACAGTAGATCCATGCTGACCCCTGTTCCCCGCTGGAAGCGCCAACAGTCGGCACGTGAGCATCAGAGCTAGACCACAGAGCAATAGAAGAAGGTGGCCTGGTCTGATGAATCACGTTTGTTTTACCTCACATTGATGGTTGGATGCGTGATTGGTAATGTCTGATCGGTATATCAATGTATGTCTGTCTGTTCATATGCCTTAACTCATATCGCTCCTCCTAACAATTTCTCATGAGATTTCAGTTCTGATGCATTTCACAGTTGGTCATCATTTTCAGTGTAAAAATGCCACATCTCATTATGACACTTCTGAAAAGTCAAGTCAAGGCTGCTTTTAAAAACTTAGTGTCACACAACTGCTCAGAGTCACAAATGAATACAGGTGAGTAAAAAGTGTGTTTGACATCAATGTCATGTCATGTTAACCCTGATAAACATCATTTCTTTCTTTGATGTAGGGTTATTGTTAGCTTTGTCTTCTTGTCAAAGTGAGCAGTACTTGGAAAAGATGTAACGTAGAAGACTCTGTTTGACTGACATGTAAAGAGCACACGGTTAAATTTCTGTGGAAGTATAGCTCAGGGGAGGGTTTGTTTGAAATACATTCTACCACAATCACACACCTATACCAGTTAACTATTACTCACATGTATAATTATTTGCCAAATGTCTTATGTTAAAATGTTTAAATATCAATAAAACCAATTACATTTACTTGAAGCAACACTGCATAATAATTTAAAATGTATTTTCAGAGAATGTATCTTTAATATGAAGCCCAAAAAAGTGAATCCATCCATTATAAAAGTAATCCACATGGCTCTGAGGGGTTAATAAAGGCCTTTTGAAGTGAATCGAAGGGTTTGCATAAGAAACATATCCATATTTAAAACTGTATAAAAGTAAAATATCTAGCTCCCGGGGGACCGCCTTCTGTATTCAACTTAAGAAGAAAGTGCAATGCCTCTCGTAAAATCAAAATGCCAGTCACTCTTTAAAAAAAAAAAGTTGAATACGGATATATTTTTCTTACACAAAACCATCGCTTCGCTTCAGAAGGACTTTATTAACATCCTGGACTTTTATACATCCTGGATCACTTTTATAATGGATGGAAGCACATTTTTGGGCTGCCATTCACTGCTATTATAAAGCTTTTTTAATATAACTCGGATTTTATTCATCTAAAAGAAGAAATGTCATATACACATAGGATGGCTCGAGGGTGGATAAATCATGGGGTCATTTTCATTTTTGGTTGAACTATCCATATAATATTGTATGCAGTGTTGCTTCAAGTAAACTGACCTCCTTTTTTAAATGGATTTTTAAAATAAAATAAGTAAATAAATAGAAAGTAGACACTTAAAATAAACATAATTAAATAGTTAAATATAGCTCAAAAGCTAAAGCTATCTTTAACTATCATTAAAACAAAAAACATTTTCTCTTTTAAAGGGATTTTTAAAATATAAAAAGAAAAGAAATGAGAATTAAGAAGTTACTTTGCATTAGTACTGACAACTAAAATAGATGTAATGTAAAATAGATCCCATTTTAAAATTGCATAATTTTTAATCACATTTTTAATTTCATATATATATATATATACATATTCATTCCTCAGCACTTAATGAAACGGTTAAATTAAGAAGCTAAATCCAGATCTAGCTCCACCTGAAGGCTTTCTGAAAGCACCAATACACGAGTCAGGTCACGTATGCTCTGTGTCAGTTTCCATGCTAATGTTTCCAGCCTCCCTATCTACGAATCCTATGGCAGGATAAAGCTGTACTGCTTTCTGAAAACATCCCTGTTTTAATGGACAACAGTGAGCACAAACCATCTCCCCTTCACCAGTGTTTAGTCAGGTTACCGCAGCAGGGCCCCTGCCAGATGGTCTCCGGTCCCCTGTTTAAAACCATCCTCCCCTGCCCTTTAGAGGACAGACCCTCTCCAATCCATCGCCCAGGGCTGTGGGATGAAGCCTGAGACGATCGGAGGTCGTGCTGTCTTAATTGCTGCACTCATGTGAGCTTTACTGCTGAGAAACAACAACTCAACTCGCTGCATTATTGATGGAGGAGACACAGTAGCACTTACAGGCCAACAGAAACACGCGCCCGCGCGGGGTGATGTCACACCGGGGTCGGCACCGCTCTGACGGGCCTGGGTTCTGGGTGGTTGGTGTGTGTGTGTATGTGTGTGTGTGTGTGTGTGAGTGTGTGCGGGACCTGCTCATCCATCACAGCCACTTACGAGCCATAGGATCTGTTTGGCGTGCAGACTAAATCACGTTAGCTCCCGCGGCACATACCTGCCGCCTGATGAGCTCCTCCTGCACCGCGCAGGCTAACAATGCATGCTGTAGTTGCGCTTACAAATTACAGAGCTATATTTAAACACCTTGAAGACTGTGCAAACATTACATTATATGTTACAAACCCACCTGCTGCATATTAGAAGCTACATGTTCTGTTTTTTTCTCCCTCAGATTTCAGTTTCTCTGTATGAATTCCAATAAATGTTTTGTTCGATCAGGATGTAAATCAATACATTGGGCATTTACACAATGCTAAACATGTTTGTTGTTATTCCTCTTCTGTATAATCCTGTTCTGTACACACAGAGTTTGGTTATTTAAAACAACATCAGGTGACAATGAGCACCATTCCGAATTGACAATGCTGATTTTGAATTAAGGTAACAAGCAAAATGCAGAATTAGAATTTAAAAACGTAGAATGAAAATAGAAAGGCATTCGTAGAACTGATGTAGGCCTAAGTGTAATATCTAGAAAAAGTATAAAAAAAACACTTGTCACAAAATGTCCCACACTTCTTTTGATATGAATTATTTCTTGTGTGATTTAAGTCACACAAGTAATATTTCATATTATAAATACATATTTTTATTAAATAAAATGTATAATATTATTTTATTATTTAATACATGTATCTTAACCTTCTGATAGACATGAATATTTATGGTTTTAGTCACACAATAATATTATTAATAATCATTTTTATTAAATACAATTAATAATATGTTATTATTTAATAAATGTATCTTACAAAGACAATTAAATCTTCTAATACACACACATATTTGTGTGGTTTTAGTCACAGAAGTAATATTCAATATTATAATAAATATTTGTATACATATATATATATTGTATATAAAATATTTATTATAATATTTACATAATAGAATTATTTAATAAACATTAAATTCTCTGATACACATGAATATTTGTGTGGTTTTAGTCACACAAGTAATATTTAATCAATGAACTAATTAAATATTTGCATTAAACACTGAATAATAATAATAATAATAATAATAATAATAATAATATATTAATTATTATAAATAATTGTAATAATTTGTATTTGAATTAACATTTAAATAATTATATTTTATAATTAATTGTATTAAATATCATAAATAAGCATAGTTTTAAATTTAATTATAATCATTTTATTTAAAGTCACTTTTAAATATGATGTTTATTTATAAAAAGTGTACGTTTGGTTAGATAACAAATATTAATGAAATAAGATGCTGGACTAATGAAATTTATCTGTCTTGTTTGAATTTCTTTGAAATTCTTACACATTTTTTGCATGAAGTTCTACTTCTTATGGCTTAATTAGGCTAATTATATTCAAATGCCCACTCATTAAATATTCAAATTCACACTTATTAAATATTCAAAATCACCAAAAACCTATATTCCTCCATAAGTAACCTGCAAATTGCAATTTTATGTTTCAACCACAGATGTTGATAGAGATAAAACTGTGAATTTGATTAGTGGCTATGATGTCAATCACTGCAGTATTACCAAAGTGATCATTTAGGAGATTTACCATTGCACTTAAATGCGATTGTCACTCCTAAGACAGGGTATACGTGACCTCTAAAACACCTCTCAAGTGCCCTAAAATCCATTCCACGCTGGTGAAATGTCACTGACACTGACTCTTTCTGCAGCGGTGGATTTCTCTGACCGTATCCAGGTGATAAAACAGAGAAAGGTCGTTGTCAGAAGAGAAGACAAAAAGATCTCTGACAGTTACTGCCATAACATGAGAGGCATCTTAACTTGCCCATAAACGTGTTTGTGTTGGAGAGAATAGCTTAATGCTATTGGAGCTCTGTCACTCTGGCTGCAGCGCTGTGAGTTGAAGCGTTTAGCGCTTAGCCGAGGTGTTTCATTTCTGACAGCTGAGCCGCAATCAAAACCCCAGTGTGAGAGAGATGACTGACAGCTTTTAATGAACAGGGGCCGGGAAGAGTGTATGAGAGAGCCAGAGAGGGAAGGAGAAGGGGATTAGAGGTCTTCATACCGAACATGGCTCTGTGACATAAAGCGATGCACACGGCGGCAACTCATAACACCATTTCTATATTAACATGATGGGCAAACAAGGACAGACCCGAGCTAAAATGAAGACCCTGCTGTTGGAGAAATAAAAAAGGTGAAAATGTAATTGCTTACAGGTTGCACTTTAGGCACGCAGGAGAGTTTGTTCATGTTTCAACTGCTTCACAGACGTTTCTCCTAAAATTATGACATACAAGAGTGCAAAACTATACTAAAAGTCAAAGTCAAAGTAACATAAACATGAATGGCAGGACCCAAGGTTTTCCAGAGGAACATTTCCCAAAGCATCACACCACCTTCTTTCCCATTCTGGTGCCATGTATTCCCCAGTTTCTGTACCTGGCCATCAATGTTATGTAAAATAAAACGTGATTCATCAGACCAGGCCACCTTCTTCCATGCTCTGTGGTCCAGTTCTGATGCTCAAGTGCCACTGTTGGTGCTTTCGGCACTGGACAGGGATCAGCATGGGCACCCTGACTGGTCTCTGGCTGTACAGTCCCATATGCAACAAACTGCAATGCACTGTGTATCCTGACACCTTTCTATCAGAACCAGCATTATTTTCCTGAGCAATTTGAGCTATAGTAGCTCATCTGTTTGATCAGACCACACAGGCAAGCCTTCCCTCCCCACGTGCATCAATGAGCCTTGGCCACCCTTGGACCACTTTTGATAGATACTGACCGCTGCAGTTTTGGAGATGCTCTGACTCAGTTGTCTAGCCGTCACAATTTGGCCCTTGTCAAACTCGCTCAAATATGTACACTTGTCCATTTTCCCTGCTTATAACACATCACCTTTGAGGACTAAATGTTCACTTGCTGCCTAATATATCCCACCCACTAACAGTGCCGTGATGAAGAGATATTCAGTGTTATTCACTTCACCTGTCAGTGGTCATAATGTTATGCCTGATCAGTGTATATACAGAGCTGTGTACTAACTGATACATAATCTAGATTACATAATCCGATTGAAAAAAATTAAGTAGCCTAATTGGAATTTGATTATATTACATTTTAAAATACTCCTAATCAGACTACAGTTATACTTCTTTACTGATTACATGATTACATGTTATTCTCACAATGGCAGTCAAATATTTGAAATTCATTAAATCTCGCAACTAATTCTTTTTTATCTTTTAAAATGTCCATTCTAAAAAACACCTACTGCTTATATAGATTCAGAAGGTCTTCCAGGTTTGTGGCATTGGATACACTGACCAGCATTAGTCATGTGACTATCATTGAAAACTGATACCCACACAGCAATTGATCACTGGATCAGGAATTATCACTCAGTTTCAGTGAGTCATTTAACCATGCATCAATGTCTTTGGAAAGGTTTTGTTTTTCAAACACATTAAAATTCATGTCATTTCATATTTACATGCATTTACTTCTTTTGTCTGCTTAATTTTTTTGGCCTAATATATTTATTTGAAGTACCCCCTGCTATTTAAATTTGTAAACTAGGTCAATGATAAAATAAATAAAAATAATAGCAATAAATAATACAATTATGTTCCCGCACAGTTCTCTGATGTCGTTTAATAGTCACAAGATATATTATATGCAAATCATGCACCTAACTCAACAATTGTGGGAAATGGTTTTTATCTTTTTTTTAATTGTAATCTTTATGTTTAGTGTACTTAATTTATTTGGGTTAAAACAACTTCAGGGATAACATGAGATTAAATGATTCTTAGGCAAGTTATATTTTTTTACATCTATTACCATACAAGGAAAACCAGTAAGACACAAACCATTAAATGAATAAATTCCACACAGAATCCAGTGGCATTGAATATTGAATTGAATGGGATTTTAAAAGCATGAAGAATGAGTAAAAAGAAATCTGCAAGCAGTGATGAAAGGGCCCTTGGGCCCGGGGCCGCCATCACTCGTTGCCCTCAGGAAAACAATGAATAGTGGGCGCCATGCATTTAAGCGGGTAAAATTTGGAGAAAAATCTGGAGCAAAGTCATTTTGACATGCCAGTGCCACACTTCCAGCAGGTGGCGCTTTGATTAAAACTGAATATTGCCTTGTAGATGTCTTCAGGACAGGACTCTTTTTAAACGTGAAGTCTGGGGCAGATCGGACGTTGTCTGACTTTTAACAACTGTGTCATGGCGAAAAATCTGATTTTGTCAGCCCGTCACAGACACACCCTTCAGCAAAAACTCAAGATCTTCGCAATTTACCACCGCAAAGGCCTTCAGATTAGACTCATCAAATATGATGATGCTCTGGTTAAATTTCAATGAGGAGTTCATCACAATGTAAAAAATGCCATTTCCTGTTGCCCACAGTTGGCGCTATGCCTGTAACTGAACATTGGCATGCAGATGTCTTCAGGCCAGGACTCTAATAAAACGTGAAGTTTGGGGCAGATCGGACATTGCATGCCCAGGTTACAACAACTTCCTGTTTCATGGTGAAACATTGAACTTTGTCAGGCCACCACAGACACGTCCTTTATCAAAAACTCAAAAACTTTAGATCAGACTGACCAAATATAATGTTGAGCCAATTCAATTTTTAATCGGAGTTTGTTAAAGTACAACGTCTGGAAATGGCAAAAAACTGTAAAGAAACTCTGAAAAAAAATCTAAAAAAAAAAATTCAAAGGTATTGGGCTGTTACATTTGTCTACCGAATTTCTAGCCTGACAAGCCAGACCCACATCAAGATGTTGGGTCTGGGAACTGACCATTGACAGGGCTCAATCCGAGAGGCGGGATAAACGGTTGTCTTTCAAACTCCCTCTGCACGCGATAGGATAGTGCTACAACCAACCAGAGAAACGTGAAGCAGAGCTAGTTGATAGATTAAACTTTCGCTAGCCTGGATGCCAGCCGAACTCAGCCCCGCCCACAACATTTGAGCTTAGGGTCTTGGGCAGTTCGGTCTGGACTTGAGCCATAGAGGTGTAATTATTCCCGATCAGAAACTGTTCGGACCAATGAAATTGTCAGGGCTGGCTTTAGGCGATGACGGACAGATGATAACAGTAACTTAATCATGCACGTCATCAAAGGCGTTTAGGTTGAATTTGTTCTAATTCTAAATGTTCTAATTCTTTTTTTTTTACAAAACCGGCAAATATTGTTTATTCCAGTGTGCGTGCAGACAGGATTGCTGAGTTCTAACAACAAAACCCACCAACTACTAGCCTAAAACAATAGCTTCACCGGGGGTTCTCTGGAAAAAAATGGCATTTGGGGGGTAAAATGTGTGCTATTTTGGCAAGGCTGCCTGCTGAAATTTACATTCCTGGGTCTATGTATCACATAATTGAAGTCCCTTGAGAAAACCACAGACACGGCAACACAGTGCAGTTGAGCTCTGTTGACATTTGACAACTAACGTTACGTGTTGCTTCATTGCTCTGATTGGTTGTAGGTCTATCCAATTGATGTCTTTCCTGGTTCGGTTGAAACATGTCCCATAATCACAGCCCAATGGAGGAGTTTCAGACTCATATTCTGACTAGAATTAAGTATGACGACTTCAGGCTAAACTTTCGCTGTATCCGGACGGCAAAACTCCGAACACATCTTCCCTTCTTAAGATTGATTTCAGTGCCATTCTTTGTTCTTTTCTCAAAGAAAACTCCAAGTCTTCCAGAGTCTTCCAGAGTCGCGGCCAAAGCAGATTCGAAAGACCGCATTTCGTCAGCTTCTTTATTTACAATTAGCACGCAACTCTGCCGTCATTATGTTAAAGGGGGGGTGAAACACTCCCTCACTCCCACAGTTTCAGTCAATCTCATGTCAATCTTGAACACCTATAGAGTAGTATTCCATCCTTCATATCTCCGAAAAGTCTTTAGTTTTATTATATTTATAAAAGAAATGTGTACCGAGTCTTTCCGGAAAAAAACAAGCGCCTGGAGGCATATCGTATGGGCGGAACTAAAGTATGACGAGCACACCCAAAGCGGGGGCGTCCTCAAGCGTGGAGAAACCCATGTATGCTATCGATCGGATTCAGCTAATAGATATATGATCCAGAATCAGGCTGAAATAAATTGAACAGGAGAAACAGCAACAGCAGGACGTCCGTCTCTGTGGTATGTACTGTATTTAGTGGCCTGTCAACATTTGTGTGTCTTTACTCGCAGTTTATGAGGACATGATTCGGTTTATGGACTATTGTATGCGACCAAACCTTAGCCGTAGCAAGCAAAACGGTTTTGCATGTCAGACTAGTGTAAAGTTATACATTGAACAACAATGGAGTAACGTTAACCTTTAGTGCATTTGAATGACGAAGCACGCGATCGTGTCGTTTACTGATGTTTACTCACGCAACGAGCCAACAGCACAGACATTTGAAGCAGTTTTACTCACCGGCTGCTTCCAAAGCAGGACCGAACCTTTATCGCTGGGAACGCTCTGTAAAAACACACTTCTTTGGTATGATTTGGTGAAGTCCTGTGACAGCAGTGACCGTGGAGATCCGCGATGTTGTGAAGCTTCCCGTCATTTCTGCGTTCAAATCGGTTCAAATGCAGCGCTGCCTCCCGGAATGCTGTGCTGAAGCGTTGAAGTCGCTCGACGTCAACCATAGGAATAAAGTGGAGCACGGCGCATCATTAGTGTTCACTGACGAGTGGATCTGCATCTGAGCGAGTGTTTATGGGTGTGCATTTCCTCTCTCGCTCTAGTCACGCGTTCGCACCGTACCGGGAGAAGAGCCCGTACGGCCCATACAAGGACCTTCCGCTCTATCGACGTCAAGCCGACCCATACTCGAAAAAAACTCTCCGAAACCGGAAGGAGTATTTTTGACACAGAAATACTCCATCAAACGTCCAACATTAGTTTTTGAAACTTTGTCTATGTTTAGGATGGGAATCCTAGTCTTCAACAGTGTAAAAAGCTCAGTATGCATGAAACAGCGTTTCACCCCCCCTTTAAGCCCGCCCACCAACTCTACACAATGTGATTGGCCCGACCAGAGTTTGGTTTTCCAGCTCAGAATTCCAGTCTAGATTTCTAGGCTACCAAAATTCATACTTGTACGTGAAACATAGCACAGCGTACAATTTATATTTTTTAGTAGGGGTGTAAGAAAATATCGATACACGTGAATATCGCGATATTATGTTTGGCGATACTGTATCGATTCTCAAAAACGCTGTATCGATATTTATATATTTATTTATTTACATCCAAGATTCGTGGCTTTGTGTTCGGTTTAAATCACAGACTGTATAACACCCAACCGCTAGATGGCAGTGTTATCTCAGAACGTATAACTGACGCGGAGCCGGAGAAGCGCAAGGTAAAAGTGCACGCATCACTAGTGTTTACATTAGCAAACCCAGCTCTCAAGACGATAGCATTATTCCGCTCCTGCAGTATACAGAGCTGAAGTGTGGACTCATTTTGGCTTCAGCTAAAAAGAAGCCACTAAGGAAATCGACAAGAATCATTTTGTTTGCAAAATAGGCCAAGTTATAATCTAATACTCGGGAAACACATTGAAACAGAGAGCTCGCTTAACATCCTGATGTCACCCGCGCTGCTGAGAAGTGTTTCGATAGAATGTACTGCACGTTTTCCTCTCAGTAACTAAATAAACACACACCAAAACTGACAGCGGTGGCAGGAGAACGAAAGATGTCGATATGGATGCACCAGCTCTGCAGTTCAGTTCTTGAAATAGCACTTAATACAATAGACTGCTTTATAGAAAACAGCTTTAGGGTCCGATCACACAGAATGCGTTTTTCAGGTTCGAATGCCGCATGAATTCAGGCGCTTTAATGTTTCTAGGCAACCCCCGAATCACCTGTACTGTCAGTCAAATCAATGTAACGGTCAACACAACGGAAGGCCCGCCGCTTCATTCATTCGATTGGACAACAGAACATAAGCGTGATGATGTTGCGCGCTTTTCTGCTCAGTTGACTTTTTTTCAACTTCATGCGCTCGCAGCGCTCCTTCAAAAACGCGAGGCGCCCAGGGCGCATAAGCAGCGCGCATAACGCTCTCTGCCAACCGAAATCCATTCAAAAAAGGCGCCTCTCGCTGCAAAAACGCGTTCTGTGTGATCGGGCCTACTGTGTTAAATATAAAACAAACAGTCATTCAGTCATGAAATGGACTGCACTTTCTGTTGTTAAATAGCCACTGCTATACTGTGAACCTTTAAAACATTTACACATAAAGAATCCTGCAATCACTTTACATTTCCCTTAACTTAGATTGCACATTGCATATGATTAGTGATATTAATTATAGGCTGTATTAATTAAATAAAATACTTTGTCTCGTGTTTTAGGCTTATGGTTGTGTTCTTTATTCTTTTAAATTATAAAAAACAAAAACACACAAAAAAGAAATATCGCAATATATTGCCTCTCTTACAATATCGCAATATATCGTATCGTAACCCCTGTATCGTGATACGTATTGTATCGCCAGACTCTTGGCAATACACAGCCCTATTTTTAAGGTGGTGCTATCGAGCCATTTTGCCATATCTAATTCTAAAACCCATATCAGATGTAAATTGTCACCATTTCTGACGCGTTTAAAGTTTCATGAGTTTTTGAACATGCTTATTCCCTCAAAAATGCAATTCATTTTGGGAAATAATAATAATAGACCAAGCAATATCAATAGCGTCCTCACACCATCGGTGGTCGGGCCCTAATAAACTAATACACATACTATACTATACTATACTATACTATACTATACTATACTATACTATACTATACATACACATGCCTTTAAATTGCACAACACAGCACTCTGGTTGATTGCTTTATTTTTCTGTCAGGCAGTCTCTTCTATGTGGCTGATTTGAGCTGCAAAATGGATCAGACTGTGTGCCATATGCAATAATGGATCCCCTGTAATATTAAGTGTGTGACTGTACTGTGTGTGTGCATGATTTTGAGTGAGGTTCATGTTGGTAGGTGTGTGGGATGAGGATGGTACAACACAGCTGCAGGAATATCAAGTTTCAGACATAATCAGAACAGATTGACTCCTGATTGCCTCAGTGTTGGACCAAACACATTTCTCTCTTGCTCTCTCTCACTCACACACACACACACACACACACACACACACACACACACACACACACACACACACACACACACACACACACACACACACACACACACACACACACACACACACACACACACACACACACACACACACACACACACACACACACACACACACACACACACTCTCTCCCCTTACCCATCACACAAAACTTTCTGCATTTATGTTTTCCTCACAGAGACCAAAAAATGTCCCGTGTGGATTTCGAATATTGCCATCTTTGTCGGGATATTTTGTCTTCACAAGGAAGGTTTTACCTGGACACACACACACACACACACACACACACACACACACACACACACACACACATTGACACAACACAAACTCACAATATGCTACATCATTCACACACACAACATCTTCACCGAAAGCACCATTTAGTTCATTTCTTCACAGAAGTCTCAGATCATAATGACTCTAATGGGTTATAATTATCAGCATTGACCGTGAATATGCATCATTTAGTCACTCCTTGCTGTTTTATTCTCTTTCAAACCCGTGTGTCAAATAGCATTTCCAATTTCTTCCGAGCATTTACACAAAATGTTACAGAGGATTAACGAACAGGAGACGGGACTGTAATGGATCATCGGAGGGGCACGTTTGGACACATCTTTAACACACCATCAAAAGAGTGTGAAGGCTCTCTTACTCGGTTTTACTAAACAGCTGAAGATTGTTTGCATGATACGCTGACACCAGAGCAGCTAAAGACCAGCACGCTGAAACAAAACCATGGTGGTGTTGCTTCGATTTCTGCAAGCGCCCCCAGCCTCGTGAAGTTAAAAACCCCGGGCCTCGTCTGTCAACCCAACCATCACAAAGCATCGGGGTTCCTCACATCCTGGGCGTTCATCCGGAGATCAGAATCTTCCCATTTCCCAAGTTACAAATGAGGGCGCTACAAAAGACGTTGGGTTTTTGCGGATCTGCGCTACACTGATCATAGAAAAGCCTCCCGGGTGCTGAGACGTCTTTTAATTCATTAGTGCCTAATGGTTGAGAGTGTGTGAAGTTAAATGTGTGGAAAAACTGCTTTACGGCTCGGTAGTTAATGGCTAGAGATGATCAATCCGTCATCATACAGAACAACATCTCTTTGATTTCAGGTTAAAGGCCAGTGATTTGCTCTTAAACGGAAAATCCAACATATACACACAGCACGCGTTTGTGCTACAGACAGAATTAGAACCTCAAAAGATGTGCTACATCTTCACTAAGTGATCAGACTAAATATATTTGCCTGATAAACAATAAAATATGCAATAAAAGTTTGGGGTCAGTAATTTGTTTTTGAAAGTAGATTTGAAGTAAATTCCTGTTAAAGGTTTATTTCAAGTAAAGTACTATACTTAAAATGCAAAAATAATATAAATTGTAAGTAGGATTTGAGTTCACTTAAAGAAAACACAGGGATACTTGCAGTATAAAAATATGGAAATGGAAGCTTCAGCTTAATTTCTGCCAGGAAGACTTAATCAATTTGTCACTTAACCTAATCTCTGTCCAATCACGTCTTCATATTTTCTGTATAAAGGTCGTACTTACACATGTTTGAGTTCGCAGATGCCGATGCGACAATAACCTCCATCCTCCCCACCACCACCAGGATGGTTCAGTCCATACCTCCAAAGGGGGGGGTCGGCTGCGCCCCTGCCTTCATCTTCAGGCAGGAATATGCTGATCCGCTACCCTCGGATTATAAACTATGGACGGGGCCTATGCCAAAACTTTATTATGCTTGCTGGGCTGTCAATAAATGTATGCTTCATTCATCATTCTATCTCCCGAGTCTTTCTGGTAGAACTACAATACTGTAAAATAAATTGTTGGTTTAACTTAAAGGGGGGGGGGGGGGGGGGGGGGTGAAATGCTGTTTCATGCATACTGATCTTTTTACACTGTTAAAGACTTGGAATCCCATACTAAACATGGACAAAGTTTCAAAAGTTAAGGTGGACGTTTGGTGGGAGTATTTCTTTGTCAAAAATACTACTTCTGGTTAGTCATAAGTTTCGGCAAGTTTTTTGCGATCATGCGTCCCCTTTGACGTTAATGGGGGCGGAATTTCCTTGTATGGGCCTTACGGACAATTCTACCGGAAGCGCGTGAGAGAGAGAGAGGGAGAGAGCGAAAGTAACAGGCTACGCCCATCAAAGCGCTGGCTCGTAGGCTGCTGCACAGGTGATGTGCACATAACAATGTCACCAAAAAAGTGCGTTTTTGGTTGCCAGACCAAGACAGTCCTGCACAGATTCCCCAAAAACCCCGCGTTAAGGCAACAGTGGATGTAATTTGCTTTTCCGGATCAGCAACTGAGTTGCGCGAATGTTTATATCTGTTCGCTGCATTTCGGTGCCGACTGTTTCATAAACAAGGCCCAGCTCGACACAGGATTTTCCGATCGCCTAATGCTGAAGGATGGAGCAGTCCCAACGTTAGTACCGCAGGCGGTGAGTAAGACTGCTTCAAATGTCTGTGTTTTTGCCTATGCTCATCAAGTAGCCCAAACATGATCACGTATAGTTAATTGATCAATGGAGCATGCGATGTGTAGTGCGTGTACATTTGTTTAGCTGGCCACTATATGTGTAACTTTATGTTTGTGTATTGTAAAAGCACTCCAAACAACAATACACAAAGAGGGGGGAAATATGTTGAACTAAATAAGCACGCTTCTTCATTCAAATGCGCTACTATTCCGTGTCTTTCTATGTAAACACTAACTTAGCCTGCCGTGCAAAACCAGTCCGCTTACTAACGTTACAATTGTCTACACAAACCACGCGTAAACACACAAACACACGTGCACAACTGCACTTCCCACATGTACACCTTCAAAGACAAAAATACGACGATATAATTCAAGTATAAATATGTAAATAACACAAGTCGCTAAGCATATTATATAGTTAGTGTATAACTTGTACCACATAGAGACGTCCTGCTCTAGTCGTTTTTGCTGCTGCTCCTGTTCAACTGCAGCCTCTGGGTCTGATTCCGGATCATAGATGTATGGCTGTATCTGATTAAAAGCCATATTTTTATTTTGAATAAAGTTTTTTTCCCGCTGTTAGGGATGACACAGCTTTACGACGCACTCAACTCAACACAATAGCAGCAGCAAGCACACATCATTATTTAGCTCCGCTCACACGACACGCCCCCACCCGCTCGGCTTTTTTCGGAAAGACTCGGAACAGCGCATCTTTCTTATATAATTATAAAAAAAATAAAGACTTTTCGGAGATATGCAGGATGCAATGCTACTCTATAGGTACTCAAGATTGACATGACACTGACTGAAACTGAGTGTTTCACCCCCCCTTTAAAAAAGTTGCCTTAACTTGGTTGCCTTAAAATTTTGAGTGTATTGAAATACACTCACTGAAATAAAAATTTATTTGATATAATTGGTTTAATATATACACTGTAAAAAAATATTTAGAAAAAAAGTTACCTGGTTGCCTTAAAATTTTGAGTTCATTGAAATTGAAATTTTGAGTTAATACAATGAAAATTTTTTTGAGATTCGACAACCTTTATTAAAATATTATTAAAAGATTTTGTAAGCATATTGGGTAATTGTGTGTGTTTTATTTCTGATGACGCAGTGAAACATGCCAAATAGTGCTATTTTCATGATTTATCAATTTTTTATGTGGTTCAGATATAAAAATATTTTGAGTTTCTATTTATAAAACAAATTTCCTTCATTGTATCAACTCAAATTTTTAATTTCAATAAACTCAAAATTAAGGCAACCAGGTTACTTACTTTTTTAAGTTAAACCAACAAAAAACAATCAACATTTTTTACAGTGTAGAAACTGTGCTGAAAATAGCATGTTTCCCTGCGTCATGGCAAACACACACACACACACACACACACACACACACACACACACACACACACACACACACACACACACACACACACACACACACACACACACACACACACACACACACACACACACACACAATTACCTAATATGCTTACACAGTCTTGTAATAATATTTGAGTAAAGGTTGTCGATTCTCAAAAATATTCATTATATTAACTAAAAAAATATAATAAAATTTTAATGAAGGCAACCAGGTAACTTATTTTTAAAATATTTTTTACAGGGTAGTAGTTTACTGAGAGTATACTTCAAACTACTTAAGTATACTAAAATGAACTTTAAGAATACAAATCATCATGTTATAATGCTATCTGAAAGAATCGTGACACTGAAGACTGGAGTAATGCTGCTGATGCTGAAATAATTACATTTGTAAAATATACTTCAATAGAAATATATTACAAAAGAAATACCACTGTATATATTTGATCAATATATACACCACTTACAAAAAATCTAATTTAACAGTAGAATTCAAAAACTGTACAGAAAATTACATCAATCAGAGTCTCGAAAAGCAACAAGGGGCAAAAGATCTAGCGCTGCCTACTCCCATGAAGCTCTGCAAATCATTTAATCCAGTGGATCTCTACACTCTCGAAATACTTAAAATATTTGTATATGAATATTTTGCATTAAACTTAAAATGCATTATTTTTATATGTAGGTCAACATTTGTACATGAGAAGTTCTCCGCCGCTTTTAATTTGATGCTATGCTATTCGCAATGCTGCATGGGATTGTAGCCTTTGTCTTGTTGTATGATTTTTAAAAACGTTTTTGCGTCAAATAAAGTTTGTAGCGTTATGATTCACCTCATAGCTGGTTGACTTGGTTCATGGCTTACAACTCTTTAATGAAGACTTTTTAAATCCCTATGGGAAAAATGAATGAAACAAAAATACTTTCGGAAAGTGCTGCTTAAAAAGTGGGAGGGACCTGTTGAACTCTATTCTAAATATCCCAACCATTCAAAGACTCACTGTACATAATACATTCAAGTCTTGTTTCATATTGCTACTATGATTAGGTATCTCTCTGATTCTGCTTCAGAGACAAGTGTCAGCTTATGTTTCAGAAAATACAAGTGAAGATGATTACAGGAAACCAGCATATGTGGGTCCTGCTTCCAGAAGTTGTTCCCATTCTTACAAAAAGACAACAACCCTAACCTTTTCTAGTCATCTCCTTATAATGTGAGTGAAAAGACGGAAGAATGACAAATACAGAGGCTTTGTGAAAGACGGGATGTTTACATTCCTTCTCTTAAGTGCTTTAATGATTTTAAGGTGTGTGTGTGATGAGGGTATGTTGGCATTACACTGGAAGTAACCCTATAGTGGTACCATGGTACAGTGATGGCATCAGAAGACACTGTAATACATCGATACATGATTTTGAATAACTATAAGGTACTTCATTAATGCCATGATGCTTACATACAGCAATCAATAATATGGTATCATCACAGTGCTTGTCAAAAGTAATATTTCCATATAGCTCCATTTACCGAAAAAAAGCTTCTTCTTTGTTATATTTATGTGTATATTTAAATAGGCTACATATACTCTATAAAATCCCATTTTCAGGATGCTGATTTGTAAATTATATTTTGTTAAATCTAAATAAGCTTTATCATCATGGTACCTGTAGTGGGTGGGATATACTAGGCAGCAAGTGAACATTTTGTCCTCAAAGTCACTGGTGGTTCAAGGCACTGGTGCTCGCCTACAAAGCAACCACCAATATACCTAAACTCGCTCGTTCACACTTACACACCCTCCAGAAACTTGAGTTTTACAAGTGAATGACGCCTCGTGGTGCCGTCACAAAAAAGGCATGTAATATCTCTCGCGGACATTTTCCTGGACCCTTCCCGCCTGGTGGAACGACCTGCCGATCTCAATTTGTGCAGCCAAGTCTGTAGCCATCAAAAAACATCTTAAGACACTTTTCCAGCTGCACCTGACCAATAAAGACTAGCACTTTACTATCCAATTAAATTTTCTGTTTTTTTTTTTTTTTTTTTTTTTTTTTTAAATGAATAGTTTGTGTACTGTGCTCGATTAACTGAGATTTCTTACAGCACTTGCAGGCTTTTGTCCTTGTTTGTTTAGTTGCTTCTATTGCTCTCCTCTTTTTTAAGTCGCTTTGGATAAAAGCGTCTGCTAAAGGATTAAATGTAAACGCAAAGTTGATGTGTTAGAAACATGAAATGGCCAAGCATAAGGATTTGAGCGAGTTTGACAAACGTTCGTGGCTTGACTCTTCAAGACGCGTAAACACATAATGCACTGTCTTCATAAAGTATCTTCTTATTAAAGTGTTTGTACACTTACAAAGTTCTCAATGCTTCGGTTTGCATGTAGGGACCCTCATTATGCTACCGTGTTAGTGTGAGGCTATTTTGAGCCTTGTTAGTGGTATTAACTAGCGGTTTAATTTGACTTATTCTATGCCCCATAGACAAGCATTATAAGCTAAACTGTTTTTAGAGATAAAACTCTTTACATTCGATTTCATGAAAACGCATCCCAGAGAACGATCTACTCGGTAACAATCTGTTAATTAACCCTAGCTTCATTTTTCACTAGAGTTGTCCTTTAACATTGCAAAAAATTACTTCTTAATGTGTTTTAATTAGTATTTTACTTGTTTTCCAGTAAAAATACCTAAAAATCATTAAAACAAGATCCTGTAGTGAATGAGACGTATATAATTCACCCTTGTTATTAAATATGGTTCTATATACTGCTGAGGATTAACACAGTACTGTTCAGGGATCGTGGTCCCTTTAAGTTTGTCTGATGCGCGTTGACGTTTTTGACGTTGGTTAACACCCACTTGAGGTTTTGTTGTTCGTTGAGTTTTTTGGTGATTAAACGAGACACTCGTGTGCTATTCACAGCAGTTTCCATAATCCATTTATTTAAGAAGCAACACTGCATCAGAAATCAATTGTTCTTTTTTATAATAAAGATACAAAGTGCATTTGTCTTGATGCATAAAAATACATCACATATCTTATTTTCTTATAAAATAGGTACCAGTATGTGAACTGCAAAATAAGATATATTTTTTATTTTTTTGCAGTATATATATATATATATATATATATATATATATATATATATATATATATATATATATATATATATATATATATATATATATATATATATATATACAGAATTTTGATCCTTTGTATTTCTCAACATTGGTAACCAGTTGCTTTTTTATACATATATTAGCAACTGGTTAACAATGTTGAGAAATACAGAAGGATCAAAATTCACATTTAAGGTCTGAATGTAGAAAAATTCAACAATAAACATTATTTTACCCATAAATCCAAACGGTGTGTTCTAAAAATCCACAGGGAATTTCAGATGGAGCCTATGGGGAAACAAGTTCTGAGATTACAAATTGATGTCAAATTTCTCACACTGAAGTCATTTGACTGTGACACACTTACTTACGGAGCCACGATGAGGGTGTATGAAACAGTTCATGCCTCCTTTAGTCATTACTTTTCTTCTGATCTCTGACACTACAAAAGACAAGCAGCTTCAGTTGCTTCCACACAAGCACACATGTACATGCATGTACACGTATACACACACAAACAGACCCACACACACATACACACGCGCACACACACACACACACACTGACTGAAGAGCACTCAGCATCATCAGCTGTCAGCACAGGGTCTGCGCGGGTTCGAGGGCTGACGAGTGGAAGAAGATATGGAGAGAGGTGCAGGGGGGTGGTTTGGAATTAAATTGTCAGTAGTGGGACCGACAGGCGACGAAACGACTGGAGAGGCGAGACAGCTGTTAGGGTGAGACAGCAGCTCTTATACAGAGTCATCAAACCCGTCACAGAAAGCATCTGAGTCTGTAGCTCCTCTACAGCTCTCAACAGACCTGTCAGCGTGACGGAGGATGAAAGAGTAACAGAGCGAGAGAGCTTTGCATATACTGTCTCTGATTTCTATATTGAATCCACTCAGTGTCTTTCATTTTATATGAACCTGAAGATATGTGGAGCTTTAAGAGCACAACAGGATGAGTTACAGACTTTGAGCTGCTACAAGATGACAAGTCATAAACTGGTTTCTATGATATTTTTTTTTCATCTGCTATTTTGGTATAACCTACTGCAGATAAACCCCACCTCTAGTGAAGAATCACTTTACATGTCGATGTGGGTCAGATGGCCTGTTTTGCGGTTTAGTCAAAGGTGTGACATGAGACAAAGATGCTATAAACAAAGAAATAGATTTGCTTACATTAATCCAAATGTTGATTATCCCCTTTTAAAAATAAGGGTTCTTATGAAAGCATGTTTCTGTATGGAATTTTTTAAAAAGCAATTTTTTTCCTCACAATTCTGACTATTTTCTTGCATTTGCAATATTATATCTCCCAATTCAGACTTTTCATTTCTGAGGAAAAACTCAGAATTGTGAAATATAAACTCATAAAAAGAAAAAAAAGGCAAAATTGTGAATTATAAAATCAAATGTGAGATTAAAAAAATTAATTATGAGACAATTAATTACTTGCAATTGCTATACTTCATACTTGGGAATAAAATTGCAAATATATATATATATATATATATATATATATATATATATATATATATATATATATATATATATTTGCAATTTTATTCCGAAGTTGTGTTTATTATATAACGAATATATATATATATATATATATATATATATATATATATATATATATATATATATATATATATATATATATATATATATATATATATATATATATATATATATATATATATATATATTCGTTATATAATAAACACAAGAAACAAAAAGTCAGATTTGTGAGATATAAACTTGCAATACTATACTTCATACTTTAAAAATAAAATTGCTAAAAAAAATTGTGATATTTTCTACACTCACAATTCTGAGAAAAAAAGTCTGAATTACGAAATACAAATTCGCAATTATGAACAAAAAAGAGATTTGTGAAAACATAAATTGCTGTAATTCATACTTTCGGAATAAAATTGCTAAAAATGTTAGTTATTAAATTGTTTGTTATAGGCTATAAATTCGGAGAAAAAAAGTTTGATTTGTGAGATATTAACTTGCAAGTTTATATCTCACAACGACTTTGTGTGACTCTTTTCCCTTCCAATTGCAAGTTTATCAATAAACTTGCAATACAACTCTATACTTGTAATTGTGAGAAATAAAGTCAGAATTGTGGAATGAAAAGCTCCCATTAGTTCCACAGTCTGATTCCATATGGAAAGGTTTTTTAAGACCATTTTGAAATAAAAACAGGATTTATTTAATGCGTGTTTTTGAGGCTATTAGTCCACGTCTTTTAGCATTAAGGTATATGCACTAATGGACTCCTAAAAGATGGATAAATTAATTACACTGTATATATATATGTTCAGTTGCTGATCTATTGAATCTGCAGTGTCACATCAACAACTTCTTCAAAATGCAATAAGCTAACTCAAGAATACTAAAAAAACATCAAATATTTCCTGTTTAAGAAGGTGCTGCAAAGATCTTTTAAACTCAGACTTTTTTTTTTTTTTTAAAGCATTTTGATAATTCCTTGTCAGATAAAGAGATCTCCATATTCTAGGTTTAAAGCTCTCTCAATGCAGCTGTGAGAATGGGGCTTTAGTCAAAGACTGCTGGTGGTGTCTTACAACACCTGCACGGATAACTGACCTCCCTTTTAACAACATGAGACAGACGAATCAAGCTAATCAACTTGCCATATTTAAACCCTCTCATAAATCTGCTGGCTTTATATCGAAGGCACTTCCTTTATTCCGTATCTGGTTACCGAGGCGTGTTCTGGCGCTCTCTCTCTGCCTTTGCAACTAATGCATTTTCCTCCTGGGCCGAGCGAGGCCTGCACGACTGGACAGCCTCACATCAATGTGCTGAAAATGAACACTACTTCACTTGGGCTTAATCCAGATATTTCTTCCTTGACATTTTTATGGAAGGTCCAAGCAGAAAAGTATTGAAGTTGCATTACACTGGAACAAAACAAGCCTTTAGCTACAGTAGCCAAGAATCTGTGCTCAAGCGCAGATGTGCGAGATCGGATTTCAGGTGAGGCTGGAAGCGCCTGCGAAGAAACTGCGTGTCTCCACAAACACAAGAGGTGAGAAAAGCTTAAAGTTTCCACTAAGCAACATAACAGGCCCACATGAATCTGTATAGCCTAATAGCGCCGATAGCTTAGCCAGTTGTACAGCAACAATAGATTCGGCGGATTCATTTTCAGACTGCAAACACAAACATGGCTGCCAAATGTATGCTCAGACACAAATGAAAAAGCCCTTCGACCAACGTGAGATCGCGGGCCTGGGCCTCAGCGCTCAAGTGCAGTCAGGACAAGTGGATTGACCTCGTTTCTGTAACATGAGAAAGAGCAGCACTTTGGAATTCACAAACTTTCATCTCGCCAGTCAAAACCTTTCACCGCGGTCACCTCAAAGGGTGCGTCAGCCGTCACGTATCTGCTGAGTGGATGAGCAGAGACCTGCGCTCTGAGTCACGCAACCAAACTAATCTGTACTGGGAAAAAAAGGAGAAGCTAGTCAAACTTTGAATGTTGACTTCAAGTCTCGCCTGAAAATGTAAAAAAACATTTTACAGTTTCGACAGACAAGTTGAAATAAGTTGAAATTATTACTAATTTATATCTAATAACTGCAGTTTTATTATTTTCATTTCTTAGAATTATGAGTAATGTAGTAGTTAAATACATAATATAAAAAAGTAAAAATATTAAAAATTAAATA
>NC_090182.1:10631469-10708969 GCF_024679245.1 Pseudorasbora parva | reverse complement strand
GGGTAATTGTGTGTGTTTTATTTCTGATGACGCAGTGAAACATGCCAAATAGTGCTATTTTCATGATTTATCAATTTTTTTATGTGGTTCAGATACAAAAATATTTTGAGTTTCTATTTATTAAACAAATTTCCTTCATTGTATCAACTAATTTTAAAAGATTTTTTCAATAAACTCAAAAATTTAAGGCAACCAGGTTACTTACTTTTTTAAGTTAAACCAACAAAAAACAAACAATTTTGTTTACAGTGTAGTTAACTGAAATTAAAACTATAAAAACATTTTTTCATTTAAATAAAATGCCATGGCAACAGTTCTCATTTTCATTTAGTTTAATTTGATGTAAAATTCTTAAAACTGAAACAAGTTTTTAAACACTACATAATTATAACACAATAAAATAACTAAACCTTTAACAAATATTAAAACAGAACATATAAATAAAACTATAATAGTACCTGATTTATATAATAAAGTAATAATAGACTGTAGACCAAAAAGATTTTAAGATCATGAGAATCATAATTCCCAAACTTTGGACCGCTAATGAAAATTATTGAATTAAATCATTGCCTCAAATCATAGTTACTTTTCTGACAAATTACTGAATTAGTCCCAGAGTCAGACTATTACATCAAATAACTTTATACTAAATGAATATTTAAAATGTATTTGTAGCATCAACACCATGCAAAAACACAAAATTTTATTATAGTTTAATACCCATTACATGCTTGTGGAACATAAACATTCTTCCTCATGAATGAAAATGAAGTGAACATGAACCTAAAGCGCATTCATTTACTTTAAATCCATTAAAATGGAGAAAAATGCTTGTCCATGCAAGTTGTAGACTCTTCCAAAGCCTCTCCCTCTCCCTCTCCCTCTCTCTCTTTCCCCCTCTCCCTCTCTCTCTCGTGATACATGAGGGCTTATTTGTGTGAGCTCATTATGATTAATAACGCGCAGACTGTGGATGCTCCATTGTCACGAGAGAAAATGGAAAATGCAATTACCCGTTTGAGATGGCTGGGAAAGCAGGACTCGTGGAAGACTGACTGTAACTATTGGAAAAAATGGCGAGATAAAATGGCATGAAATTAAACAGTGTAGGAGCCCTAGACAACAGGGCCAGATGATTTCAATCCAATCTAGACTTCACAAATAACCATTACTGTGGGAGTCTATGGCAATGATGGGGAATTTTGAACGTTGAACATTTTGCATTAATTGTGATTATAGTAATAAAAATAACAATGTGCAGTATAATGATTCCCACAATGTATTACCCATTGGGATCTAATCATGTACATATGGGTGATATATATCAACATAAAATGACCTTTGAAAACACAAGTAAGGTTATCAAAGCATAGTCCAGTGAAATTAAGTATTTAATCTCCCATCATCAGAGAATATGGTTCCACTTTATTTTAACGGTCCCCTTTAGACATTCTGTTGACTAGAAGTACTTTTGCACCTACATGTCAACTGAGTATTGGTGTTAGGGTTAGTAGAATTATACTTGAAAAGTTATGTCAGTAAAATGTATGTTGGGGTACCATCAAGCAGATATAAAGCAGATAGTCTGCTAATGCACTTTCAGTGTACTTGCAGTGTACGTACCCACCACAGTACTGGGAAATAAAAGGCAAGTTGGTTAACAGGGTTCGGCCAATGGTGAGCTGGCGTTCTGGCGGAGAACTGATGCGCTGTATTTACTACATAAACTGTGTAGGACACTGACACATATGAAAAGAGATTGTTGAAAACAGTTGTCAATTTTGTTCGTTTTTTGCGCATTAAAAGTACTCTCGGTGCTTCATAAAACGAAGGTCACATGGACTGTTTTAATGATGTCTTTATATTTCTGGGCCTTGAAAGTGACCATTAAACTGCTGTCTATGGAGGGGTCAGAGAGAGAAAAAGTCATAAATGGACATTCCCAGAATTCCCTGTGTGACACTCATGATGTTTTTTTCATTTTAATAATTGTTTCCGTTTTTTTTTATTGTGTTGTTTTTTGTTATCCGTTACATATGTACATTGGGGTTATATGTTACATCTCACGCTGTTAAATGAATGTTTGTTGCATTTTTTAAATGTAACGTCTGTTATGATGGTGTTTTTTGTATTTGTGCATGACACTTTATATTAACAAATACCTCAGCTTGTGATAAACTATGATTCATCATGTGACTTTCCCTTTACCACCAGTGTTATTATGATGGTTGTCCATTTTACAGGTTTTTTTGTAAATATGTTTACATTTTTTTTACTGTATTTTTACAGAACTACATCTGACAGTTTTATTTTCTTTTTCTATTACAGTGTGTATTGTCTTTATAAAAATTATTTCTTATGCTAAAGTGCAAATGATGATGTATTATTCTGTGCCCCTATTTTACCCTGAGATATATGCACTCTCTTCCCAATATTTCATGTAAATGTAATTAAAGTCATTCAGTGTTGTTATAGGATGGGCTATAAGGCCAGTTTGATAGACACCTTATTGAGTTAATGCTGCTAGGACTCATTCCAAAAGCCCTAAATTACAAGGCCATCAATCTCAGCTAGTGTTTTTCCTCACTCAAAGGGAGTCATCAATTAGGAGGCTGGTGCTCCCTGTGTTTTGGCCCAGACGCTGGTCTCCCCCCCCCCCATCTAATACAACAGGCCTGTCTGTGCTGAGACTGTGCAGGGATGTGTCGAGAGAGAGAGAGAGAGAGAGAGAGAGAGAGAGAGAGAGAGAGAGAGAGAGAGAGAGAGAGAGAGAGAGAGAGAGAGAAGAGAGGGGGCTGTATGATAGACAGCACTAAGCCTGAGGGTACATCATTATTACCAAAAGCCACCTCTCCCTCTCTTTCTTTCTCTTCACTTCTGCTCCACCATGTATTTATCTGTATTCTCTCTCTCTCTCTCTCTCTCTCTCTCTCTCTCTCTCTCTCTCTCTCCATACCATACATACAGTATATGTATTATATATATATATATATATATATATATATATATATATATATATATATATATATATATATATATATATATATATATATATATATATATAGCAAGTGTAATAGTGAGTCAACGAATAATGTTGTATTAATTAATATATTTACACACACACACACACACACACACACAGACACATACACACACATACACACACACACACACATACACACACACACACACACACACAGAGACACACACACACACACACACACACACACACACACACACACACACACACACACACAGAGAGAGAGAGAGAGATTTGTTATAGTTCAGGTACTGCGTCAACATCTTTTGAGATGCGTTATGCTCAGTATTACATTTTCATTCTTGCTGTTTTAAAGTTGTCGCGATTCTAGCAGGGGGGAGCAAAAGAGTGAACAAACTCTTATTGTTACATACATTTGAACATTTCCAGTCTGTTTTCATTAAGTTGGCCCCTGCCGCCCCTCCCCCGGGTTCCACCCCCGCAGGTGGCTGGCAGAAGGTCCCTCTCCGCCCGGAGCCCGCGGGCATCACCGCTGCGTCCGTGCCGGTGGCGGCTGGTGGACGAAATTAAATTACTGCTCGCGGTTTGTAAACAACACAAAGCCAATGATACGCTTAATTACGCTTTTGACACTTCAACGAGACGCGTGTAGAAACGCGATCGGAACGAAAGACACAAAAGATGGATTACAAGAAACACAATAATGCTTGAAGCAGATGCGTTTAAATTAAACATGTTTCCTTGTAGTGTTTTCATTGCTATCTATCTATCTATCTATCTATCTATCTATCTATCTATCTATCTATCTATCTATCTATCTATCTATCTATCTATCTATCTATCTATCTATCTATCTATCTATCTATCTATCTGGTAAGGTTCTGTTATCAGTGCTCACAGAAACCATGTTTAATGAATGTCTTTATCAATAAGTAAACTAATTAAATCTCTTGTTAAACTTTGGTTTTATGTTAAATGCACATATAAACAGCACACATGAATGGTGTCAGTCAAAGTTAAATGGGAATTTTGTATTTCCTAACATTCCAGCATTTCTGAAAAAAAAAAAAAAAAAACTAAATGGGGGAGTTAACCTCAATTAGCAACTATAAATATCCTAATCTGCGATCTATGAAGACATACAACTTGATTTAAACTTTTAATATAATTCAAATATGATGAACATAATGCATGTCTTTCCAAACAAGCCATTCCAGTGAACGATCGAAATTAATTGAATTATACAAAAACAAACAAAATTACACAAATATATTTTAGTTATTAATATTTTCGTTTGTTAAAATGACCTGTGAAGATCAATGAATTTACTGCCAGAAATGTCCCGAGGTGGTGCAAGACAATAGAGAATACATTTTTTTACATTTAAAAACACTTCGTGCAAGATTATTGACATCTTGCTTAAAATTAGATACATCGAATAGATCGAAAATATTTAGTTATAATATTTTCACACAACTTATATAAACATGTAAATTCTGATTTTATATAATGTTGATAAAAAGAAATAAAATAAGGCCTATATAATTTCAAATATATAACAAATGTATGCATACCAAAAAAAAAAAACTTTTATTAGGCTAACATTGCGTTTTATTATATTTTCTCTCATCTCATTCATTTATTTGGTGTGAATTATTATTATTAAATTAATAATAATAATAATAATAATAATAATAATAGGTAACTATTAATAATAATAATAATAATAATACCTAAAACAGGATGTGACGCTCGAATGAAACTATAGCTACATGCCCCCAGCCCAGAAAATAAAAAAATAAATAAACAAAATGATTTTTCTTCTTTTGACATCCCTATTTCTCCCAAACGCCCTCTGCGCGCAAAATTCATATCGACAAAGTGAATAAAACAATTCATTATTCCAACACTTTATCTGTTCCAGGTCACACAAGACCTTGCGATGTTATCCTGTCTCCCCTGCCCTCACACCTCTCATTTAGCCCACATTACCAGATGACGTATCGGAGATCCCGGTGCGCTCTTGAGCGCTTTTCCCTTTTGGCGGGCCGTCCAGTTGAAGCCGTCTGATCAGGCAAGGAGGCGCCAGGTTCTCCCGGGGGAGAGAGAGAAAGTCAAGGACTGCAGCTCGAGATGCAGAATAACGTAATTCAATCTGCTCTGAATTCAACCTAATTACAGCAGAAAGCACAACAGGCATGGGAGAGATGGAGAATGGTGCAATGGATGCGAATCCTCTCTTTGACAGGCTCATCGGCGCGCGCGCGCGCGCACACACACACACACACATGCATTTGAGGGGCACGAGGCCAAGATGCACACGAGGAAATGCTGAAGGTAAAAGGATGTACTGACACTATGAGGCGCTGGGATCAGCCAGAGCTGTTCCGCCATTTCTGAAACACACCAGGCTCAGTCTCATCTGAAGCTTCCAAAATAATTCGATTAAGGAGATTAAAGCGAATAAATAAATGCACATGCTAATAATAGGCTGCCAATAATACTTCTAGCCTACTAATTATATAGTATAGTAATAATGATAATATCAACACAAATAGCATTATTATATGTGGTTTGTTCCAATATAGACAGCTGTATTTATTAAAATAGTGCAAAAATAACAAGCAGTTAAAACTTAAAAGATCGTCTTGCATTTAAAGTGAAAAACAGATGCATTGCAGTCAATCCTCATAATCTATAGATGGATGCAGCTGTGATGGGTGGGATTTTCCTTTCAAACCCACGTGCCGGGTTCATATTGAACAGTGTCGGCAGGTGTCCTGGAAATACATTTTAATGGTCGTTTGTTATCTTGCTTTTGTTTGCTTTCTCCTCAAAATTCTAAAACACAAAAACCGCGAATTTGCTAAGATTGACAGCTCATATAAATAACTGGGAAAAGGAAGCTCGGAGTAACTATTTTGCTACTGGCTCATCTCATTCTTTATGTAGCGTTGCAATCGCCATTTGTCATGAGCTGCGTGGCTTGGTATCGCCTTCCAATCCCCGTGGCACCATATTGAGCAAACACTATCGCAGTTGTTTGCAAATCTCCAAAAGCGTATGAAACAGGTTACACCCGGGAGGGCGGCGGGTCACCGAATCTGTTGAAAGGCGCACTGTGACAAATTCTTTTTGTCTTCGCTTTGTCTTTATACTTTATTATCAGCACCGCCTGGAGATTCCGATTTATCAATGACCCCTATATACACTCAACAGCCCTGCCAAGACATCGCCTACGGGCAACCAGCTATAAGGGCTTTTATATTAGACATCACTGGTCGGAAAGGCCGTTTTTAGCAGGCTTTAGGCATGGACCAAATAAGGCCAAAATACAAGATTAGAGGGTGTTTTTAAGTATGCATTCGTTAAGCCTTTTCAATCATTGCGAAAACAAAAAGCGCGCAAAATAGGCTCGCGAAACGAAATCGGTATGCTGAGGTAACCATGGCAACAGCTGCTCGTTAGTTTTCGGTAGCTATCAGATCCTACAACTGACAGAACACAAATAGCCCACTATGACTACCAGTACTTGCACATCAGGAGATGCGAGAAAATTGGTGCCAGTGCGCAAAAAGACACTGGCTGAGCATACAAATAAAAAGTTTGTTTTTTATTTGCTTTTAAATGATACATACAAATCTGAAAAGAGCGCCTCAGTCTTGATTCTACACTGCAATGTTTTAACAGGACATTAATTGGATGGATTTTAGAATAAACACTCCATTGCACCTAATGAAATGAAACAAGAGTTGGGTAGGCGCGGTTTGTCAGGTTCAATCATTTGAGTGCTTCTTAGTGTTAAAAATAATCACAACTTAAACCAATTAGTAACCATTAGATAATATTTTGCCTCCGCGTGAAAATGTAATTGTATTTAGCATTCACTGCTGACGAAAACAACTCGAGAACGCGGGGTACCGTTTGCGTCTGCAATTTAATTCGACTCAATAACAGCAAGAGAGAAACGCAATTAAAATATTTTCAGCACAGTTCATTTAGTCCGATAATAACTGTGGTTAAAATAAAGCAATCTTAGGGAAAATATATGAATGCGCAAGAAATTAGATCTACAATTGCACGCGTGTATTTAGAGCACGAAAAGGCATTAGGGCGAAATCATGGAAATGAAAGCCTGGAACTAACTGTTAATCCTGACTGTTAATTATGATTGAGCTCGTCGCTGATTTCTGAACTGCTTCGTGATGACTCAGTCGTGTCTGGTGAAGATTATGACCTCAGACGGGCCTTTAAAGCCGTTTCACGCCCTCATCTCTCCACCACATTTCTTCCAACAAACGATTATAATGGCAAACTTTGACTCACGCTTTGACAGAGCCAACTATGAGATGCTTTTGTTGCAGAGCACGACCTCGTGCAGTTAAAGCCACGACTCCGGGATGCTTTTATTCGACATCATTGAGAACCAACAACATGTTTTCAAGCCATTGAGAGACACACACAAGAGCGCTTATTATTGATACAGCTTTGTATTCAGAAAATTGATTTTTATGCTTCCCTCTAGCCACTTTGTGCTGAGGAGAAATATTTTTATTCGTGCGAAAGCTGAAATAAGTAGGTAATAAAACGATGATATATTAAATTCGTTTTCCTTGCTTTCAGGTTTTATTATGCGCCATTTTTCATTTTTATTGAATTGAAAGCGGAGAATCTTCCTCTGTGGCTTCAGGCGAAAAAAGGTTAAATTATTTGCGCCAATCACACTGGCTTCTGCATCACTAAAGGCAACCGATGCTTCTCTGGCTTCACCCTTTATTTTACGCACCCAAAGGCTATAGTGCACTTCAATGAAATCCACTTTCATTTGATTAAGCAAACGCATTGCCATGTGTAAAGCTGCATGTTTCTGTACCCTTGACAAAACCCGAAGAGCTTTTTTTTTCTTTCTCCAGAATTCAACTAAACATTTTGGCCTTTATTCGATGGGATAATTAACAGCATCAACCCTGTGGTTTATTTTGATGTGTTATCCTTCACAGCATTTAAAATGAAGCCTGCTTTTTATTAGGCTGCTGTTATGATTCTAATATAGCCCATCTATGTCAGCCGAATTCCTGAAAACATTCGGTATTTTTTATCTTCACAATGGCAGTCAACTGCAAACAAAACAAAACTGAGAAATATTTTTTAAATATATAGTTTAAATCACAAGTTTTAATCATTATCTTCATGTCGTTTTCACAAATTTTGAAACCTCCTTATACCAAACTCTACAAACTGCTGGGTTATTTTAACCCAAATTTGGGCCAAAAATGGATCAACTCAACCGTTTTGTTACATTTTTACATAACATTTTTAACCCAAAGGATGGGTTTGTCCATATTTGGGCCAAATTTGGGTTAAAGCAACCCAGTAGTTTTCTATAAATGTGGATGTAATGACTGTAAAACATTAAATAAATCGCACATTAAAACGTCTAAAATTATTAAAAAAAAACTTAAACAAATACAATGATTGTCAATATGTTTAACTCAATTTGAGCACAATTGGATTCATCATAAAAAAGGTCAAAATATGACCTTGATGGCCAACAGTTATGTATCTGACTATCTGTTATGTTTTTCATGTCACATGACAACAAAATGGCTTCCTGCGAGCTGGTAAGGTAACACTTTTTTTTTTTTTTTTTACAGTGTCCTTGTTACACATATACTTACCATAGTAATAACAGTGAATTATGAATAATTACACGCAACTAACCCTCAATCAAGCCCTAATCCTACCCCAACCCATATAGTGTGTTTTTAATTAATATTAGGCTATAAATGCACTTTAAAAATAAAGAATTTACTACTAAAAATTAGAATAAAGAGTAATCAGTGGTTACACAACACTGACTTGAATTTGGTAGACCCCCTCCAACCCCCCCAAATATTGATAATATTTAAAAACTAAATCAGGGAATATCGGAAAGGCTATACGAGTATGCCAAACTAATAAAAAGTCAACGATTTTTAATATACTACAACACTGCTCTATTTTCTAGAAATATCAATCATTTTATTTTTAAACGCGAGCTGTACAACGAAAACCCTAGTAAAAAGAAAAAAACACACACACACAAAAACAGAAGCGGGTTCTTTAAGAGAGGGGTGCGGGCGCGAGGCATTGTCTCCACAGAAGTGCGCAAGAGCCAATGGAGAGGCGCGTGACAGAGTTTGGGCAGAAGGGGTTTGCCTCACCTGCTCGAAATCACTTCAAGAGGAGCGCGAACAGGACATTTTCAGCTCACGACAATTAATACGCACGTATTGGACAGTTAACACTTCACTTTAGATAACCGTGATGAGCTCAAGTCTGGGCCGTGCGCCTTTCTGAGGTACAGCACCACTCCAGAAACGCGTCACTTTTGTTTGCTACAACTTGGCAACTCATCACTCCGGGATTTAACAGTGAGCGCGGAATCCTTTCGACTGGCGAGTTGCTTTTTTAGGCATCATCATCATCATGGAACTGAAAAAGAGCCAGGCGCAATGCAAGAAAGTGTTGGATAACGTTGATTTAATGGTGAAGGAGTCCATGTGATTTCTGATCTTCGCTGTTTTTGTACATCAAATGGCAGCGATATAAATTGCACGAGCGCTGAGCACTTCAAGGAAGAATATTTGTTTTTATTTTTTTGTTTTTAAAAAAAGAAACAAAATTGTATATCTCTGGGAATAAACCGTATTGCGTTGAAGTTTTAGGAATTAAACATCCCAATCTTCCAGAGAACCGCGACGATGGAGCACACGGGAATCGAAGAGGTGAACCAGACCCACCAGCAGCACGAACCCATCAGTTTTGGAATAGATCAGATTCTCAATGGTTCCGATCAGCCGAGCAGTTGCATGCTGCCGAGCCGAACCGGCGACCCGGACTACGCGCTCGCGCCGAACGTCTATTCCAACGGCTACAACAGCGTGTACAATCCGGCCTGTTCGATGGCGCCTGGACTGCCAGGTTCCTACAACGTAAACATGAACATGAATGTGAGCATGAATATGAACGTTAACGTGAACTCAGGGAATGCAGGCGGTGTCATCCGCGTCCCGGCCCACAGACCCATGCCACCCGCACATCACCCGCCGACATCTGCCCATCCACCGGGCATCGCGGCGGGGATGCCCACCGTGCACACGGTACCCAGCATGGGCAGTCCCGCCAGCTTCACGTTCCCCTGGATGGAGAGCAGCAGAAGGTTTGCGAAAGATCGGCTGACCGGTAAGACTTGATTATATTTACAGCATTGGCCAAATTAATGCTTCTTATGTTAGAAAACAGGCTATTAATAAATTACCAACATCAACGAAGACGGACAATTCGGTTTCTGATGATTTTAAGGTCAATGTTATCTGCTACAATGAGACAATTGTTTCATTAGCTCAGAAGTACTGAATGAGCGTCTTCTATACAAACAAATCTAACCGGTGATTAAACGTAAATGGCTTCAAATTCTTCAATGATTTCCCATAGGCTAAATAAATCCAGAAATTATATATATATATATATATATATATATATATATATATATATATATATATATATATATATATATATATATAGTAGGCTAATAATAATAATAACAAAAAAATAAAATAATAAATAAACACAAAAACGCTACGCAATATTTTAATATTAAATTATTTACATTTAACATACTGCTCCTTTTTTAGATTGCAGATTACAATAATAAAACATATTAATACTGTAATAAATTAATGAAAAATATCATAACAGAAATTCAAAGCTAAAAGCAATTTTATCAGGCCCATTTTTCCACTGAAATGTTTTCTTTGACTATGAACATTTACATTAAACATTTCAGTGCATTCCGATTTTTTCCAATAAAATATTCACAATATTCACGTTTTAATACAATACATTTGCATACAGAATAATTATATAGGCCTACATGCAAAAATATAATATTTCATCCGAACAGAATTTTAATCAAGCCAAATGGATTTTAATTTTAAACAAATGCCTTCTAACTTTAGTCTAGACCATTATTTTTCGTTGACATAAGTGTATATATTTAGGTTGATCATTGTTGTCGATTTACCCGTTTCTTTTCCCTCTTTTCTTGCTGTCTCGCATCTGCACTGCTCTTGAATTAATATGGGGAATCCTGTAAACACTTCACTACAGCTTTACCCCGCGACACATCTGAAAATTGAGGAGTAACACTAGACAATCTTTTAAACCAGCACGCGCACAATAATTCAGTTGTCTGAGACAGCACATGCTGTTGCACCGGCATCATCTCGGCCTGTAGATATTATATCCGTGTGTATTGCTCATAAAAACACAGTGGCTTTCAAAATCACAATTTCTTGTGGAATGGTTTTATGACACCAAGTCACGTCTGTATTCCTGAGCTACTGTCTCTATGGGCCTTTAGGACAAATGAATCATGATACAGTGGTTCAGGGAGCTAAATGTTGCCAGTATGTCACAGCCAGTAGTAATGCGTAATGGCATGTTGACAAATCGTTTTAATCTGCGCAAACATAATACCAATAGAGATCCAACAGAGGACGATTTTGGATAACATTTCCAAGTGGGACGGGGGGAAAAGCACGCGTTTCTGAAGAATAGCCTAGCATTTGTATGATTACAGAAAAGGAAACGATTATGTTTTATTATTATTAGTTTGTTTTATCGAGATTTATTAGCCTTCTCTTTTTATTGATATCATTGTATTTTAAATTTACATTTGAACGCAGTAAATACCATATAATAAATAATAAGAGAAATATAGGCCATATGCCTCATGTTGCTCGTGTCTCGTCTGTAGCCGTAACATCCTTCTCCTTTTTCCTTTCGGGCAGTTCGCGTCCTCAAATGACGTCACTCAGTGAGATGAAAATGAAGAAGAATATGGATTTCGGCGCATTAAATATTCAGAATTCCGCTCTATTTTCATTAATTATTCAAATGAGAGAATGATATGTCAACTGCAAATGCTCTTTTGTAAATATGCTTATCAATTTTACTCATAGTCACTTTGGGCCACTCGTTTATTATATTTTATCTCTTCCGTGCCTTTAAATTGCGCTAGATGCAAAGAAACGAAAGACCTTGGCCCATATTAGTAAAAAAAAAAAAAAAAAAAAAAAGATTTTAAATGTACAGTAGCCTATATAAAACATTAAATTAAGAAACGAAAGACCTTGGCCCATATTAGAAAAAAAGATATTACATGTACAGTTGCCTAATAAAACATTAAATTAAGAAACGAAAGACTTTGGCCTATATAAGTAAAAAAAGAAAGAAAAACGGAAGATATTGACTGTACAGTAGCCTATATAAAACATTAAATTAGGCAATGTAAAACTATACAGACACACACATACGCACACACAATATAAAATATAATGGGTTAAAATATACAGAGTAATAAAATATACAGAATTTACTTCAAACACCTTCAATGCTGTCTTTCTCACTGAAGATTTTTAGATTACCAAAATTTACACTAGCATGTATAACAGTAGTTTAAACATCGCAATCAATGAATCTAAACAAACCAGAGCTCCTAACAGCCATAACGCACACAGGCCTTGTTGTAAAGTCACGAAGCCTGTCTGAAATAGATTTCCCTCTTTTCCAGTTATTTTCTCCGTCAGCTTGAATTGCATGTCTGCATTTAACCACAAGTGTCACGGCGCGTATAGGTGCACGGACAGGCCTGAGACTCGATATGCACTGCAGGCCGGACATATCATGCCGGATTGGGAGGCGATGAAAGGCTATACCACATGTTCTTTTGTTAATTGACTCCTTGGCAGTTTGCAAGTTTATAAAAATCCAGAAATGCATAAACAGATCAGTCGCTCCCAAGTCGATAAACACAGGTGCTCTGGGCTGGCGATGGTAACGGCGCGCGGCCTTTACGCGCGGCGTTTCTGTTTCTGTTAACAGCATCGGCGACAAATGCGACGTGCAAGGAGCTATATAAGCGAACTGGCTGTTATAATAAAGGGTTTTCAAATGTACACCATGCCAGAATCTGCACTGACACAAGAGACGCGCACGTATCCCACAATTCCAACTTCTGTTTAGTGCCTCTATTTGTTTCCACTTGCACTGATTCGCATAACAGTATATTCATCAGTAGGTACATTTATTTGTATTACCGCTGGTGGTGGGGGCTATTGGGTCCAGCTGCATCACAACATGGGGCAGGTGATGGTCGTAATCTGATATCACTGGCCTTGGAGAAATTGGAAAATGAAATTGCATGTGGATGCCCCTCAATCTGAAATGACAATAATGATCTTTCCCACCCATAAATACAAATGATTATGAAACTGAGACGAGGCCGTGTAGCCATGGTGACAGTGTCTGAAGGGAAAGACGAGGCTCTTGAGCGGACGGTTTATGGCTTTTCCTGACAATTATTTTATTTTATTCGATATTTCAATTCCCAGCATGAGGGGAAATTTAAAGGCACATTCTGTTTTGCCTTACTGCGCGTAAATAGCGACAAATGCCCATGTTATATTTCAATATCGCGCTTTGAATCCATTACATGTATATTTATTAGATTTCTACAAAGGTAATATTCGCAATGGGAAAGGCAGGCGCTGTCGCATGAAGGTGATATCACGTATAACTGATTTTATTACTGGCCGCATATTCTCTAAGGCAAGCTTTGATTTTTTGATGTGCTCACCATAAATTTTATTACACAGACTTATCATTTAGAATTCCCTCTGCTGTCGAGAGTGAATACGGGGATTGTTTTTGTTTCCATTTGACCCACATATGTATCTGCGGAGGAGTGTTTCTGAAAAAAAAAAAAAAAAAAAAAAAAAAAAAATCTTATTAGTTTTGTTCTGCAATCTGCACACCTGACATATAAGAAAAAAAAAATAACACAGATCAACTAAAAGCGGTGATATAAAACAGAATATATAGAATTAAATATTATAGAAAATAATAGAATTCATTTCTCTAGGCTACGTAATTTTGAATTCAAAAGCTCCGATCAGACCGAACATTACCCGTGTGCTAAATTGATGATGACGCGTGCCGCCTGTCACTCAAAATCAGCGCTTTAATTAAAAGCAATCAAATCCAATTACGCACAGGAATGAAGAGTCCATGCGCTTAATCCAATCACAAGTCTTTTTACTAGCTTGTCTAATACACTAAGGCAAATAAACCAATGATCTAGGCATGAGGGATGTTCTGATAAAATATCGAAATAAATAAAATCATGATTTTTTTAAAATAATAATAATTTATAATTTAAATTCAAATAATAATTTGTCCCAATAAATGATGCCGCGTCTCTGTAAGGTGGACGAAAACAGATTCAATGTCAGCCTGACCTCATGTCAGAACTTGAGGAATCCCAGCGTGACTATAGTGTGAGAGCCACCGACAGCACAGCAGCGAATCTTCAGTTACACAAGAACGTGAATGAATGTCGTCGAGTGGCCAAGAACAGACATTTCCAGACCGGTATTATCTGAACTCCAACTTGCCAAACAGAACATTCTCTCTGTCTGCCTTCACACATGGCCAGCCAACCATTGCAGGATCCAAGTTCAGAAGGATCACAGAACACCTTGGTCAAAGGTCACTCGCCTGGTTTACTCAGAAACAGGGTTTTACACTCAAATTTGTCATAGTCCGATTCCTCATTTCACCCCCTATATTTTATGATGGACACATTTAGTGTTAAATTAACCATAATTTAAAATAATGATCTAAGGCATATACTATTTAATCTCTCCCTTTCATGTTATTTTCATGTAGATTAAGTCATTCACAACACTACTGTTATTGTAAACATGTTCCATGTTAATTTGGCCAATATTTAATATTATATGTTATTATATTATATTAACAATGATATATGAACAAAGAAAGAGTATATGCATAATGCATTTATATTTAGAGGTGTAACCTCCATGAACAGACATGTGAGGGACACAATTCATTTTAATACAGGCTTTTTCAATGGTTGATTCTTATATGACATTTGGTCTACCTTACTCCTAATTATGTGGTTACATCCTTGTTTGTTTTCACCAATTTGCTGATTTACGAATTCACCAATTCATGATTTATTTATGTAGTTTCCTCATTTGTTTTATTAAGGTACAAATACACTATCCTAGCTAACATATCAGGAGACTCCTTAGCTGTCTGGGTTTCATATTGTTACCCTTTAATGAAAAGGTCTCACCATGTCTGGGAATTGTTTATATATATATATATATACAGTCTTACCAGTTGATATAATCCTCATATTTTTTTTTTATTTTTAAATATTTTTATTTTTATAAAAGGTATAACAGGGGCTGTTATATGTTTCTTCTAAGGTGTTCACATTCCTTATTCACCGCTTATTTCACTGCAAACATTAGTGAAACAAATAACAACAGGAAGAAGGGGAAAGGTGAAAAGAAAATCAAATAAATACATACAAAGAATTCTGAAGGCAAAAATCAAGACCTCTGTTGTAAAACCATGAATAATGCAAAACCAATACAGAAGGGGTGAATGAGAAATGAACCTGGGTTCGCTGCTGCTGGCACCTGGTGTGAAATAAAATCTGAAATAATGTGTCCATGTGCTGAAGTTAAATACAGTCGCGTTAGGGGGTAACCATAGCAACGGTACCCGGATCTAAAGCTCGGTTCCGTTCAAAAAAAAAAAAAAAAAAACGAATCACAACCGATCACAACCATGAATCACTTTAGCGTTTGGTTTAAAACGTAGTTGACAATGTCGAAGATATAATTGCGCCATTAATATTATTTGTAATGTAGTGTATTGTATGTCGCCATTGATATTATCAATAATATTCATGTTAATGTTCATTTAGTCTTCATCTTTCAACGAAATTAAATACATATTTTCAGAAGATGATATGACCCAAGGTATTCTGCCCATAACTTTACTTGCACTGTTATGATGGAGCCTATGCAGAAAATATAGGCCTAAATAAATTGAAAAAGAAAACGAAAATATTACAATAGTACAAGGGAACATTTTATAATAGCTTTAATTTTCATTTCAAGCGTTTTCAGAAATTCAAATATTATTATAGGCCTATATAATTTTTTTTCTATTCAAAGTTCCACGATATTCACAATTAGCCTATCATTTTACTACACTAAGCTTTATAATGGCTCTGCGTGAATGTTTTTATGCTTACTGAAAGTGTTAACGAATGCATATATTACCTACTCACGCACAGTTCCTGTTTTTTTTTTCAGCAGCTCTTTCACCGTTCTCCGTGACACGACGGATCGGTCATCCGTACCAGAACCGAACTCCGCCGAAGAGGAAAAAGCCGCGCACGTCGTTCAGCCGCGTGCAGATCTGCGAGCTGGAGAAGCGCTTTCACCGGCAGAAGTACCTGGCGTCCGCGGAGCGAGCCACGCTCGCCAAGGCCTTGAAGATGACAGACGCTCAGGTCAAAACCTGGTTTCAGAACAGAAGAACAAAATGGAGGTGAGTTAACATATAAAATATTAAAATGAATTATTGTTTGAACATGAACGCTCGCCCAATCCCAGTCAAAATGTTTTTATAAAAGAAAAAACGACCCGGATGTAACCAGCAGTTTAACCAATTAGAAAGGAGCACACATTTCTGTCATTAAATATTGCCTACATATAGGTTACTATTTATTTAATAATGTATTGCCAAGAGAAAAAAAATCATAATTTGAAAGGCATCAGAATTGTGTATAGGATATATATATATATATATATATATATATATATATATATATATATATATATATATATATATAAATATATAATTCTGATATATTTGATTGTCTTTATTTGTAGTTTGTACAGTAGCTTGCTCTTTCTGAAATTAATTACATCCGAAGGCTTTCAAATGATGATTTTTTTTCCGTGGCAATACATTATTAATATATAGTCCCAATAGCAGCTATAATTTAGTAAGAAATGAGCTTAAGTGAAGGGGGCATTTAGGCCTAGTGGAAAATAATACTAGCCTACTGTGAATTTGCTGAGGTTTGCATTTTTATTTGTTTATTTATTTTACATTGGACACCAACTGCCTGGACCAAGCAGAAAGGTTGAAGCTCTTAAAAGGCTCTGTGGAAACTTGCTGTGAATGCAGTACAGAACCTATACTTCTGAATAATTGAGAGCATGTCCATCCTTTCCCCATAATCTACTCAAGCTTTTGCTGTTGGCTCTTTTGGAGCAAATAAGTGCCCAATCTAATTAAGAGCAGGCTTACTTACCTTTGGTTTTACCAACAGGCAGCAATAGGCAAGAGCTGGCTGAACGTGATTTATTTATAATGAAGCTGAGTCATGGCCTTTAACAAATAAAAATTTATTATGGTTGTTTTAGCCTACTCATCAATATTTATGGAGCGCAACTTAATTCAACAATTATCTGTATCTGCTGAAAGCTGCTGGGAAGCATTCATTAGCGCGGTCACTTTTCCGGACTGTGGAATTTGCAGTGCCAATTCTGGTAAATCTTACTTGGTATCCTGAATATCAATTTAGCAACACTGAAAACAAAGCGAATTCAGATTTGAGAGAGGTCCCCCTGAAAATCATATTCTAAAGCCTGCATCTTCCATGACAAAACCTGTCCACCACGAGGGTCGGAATGGTTGCTCCATACCTGCCGCACGTCCATTAGCCACACGTCACATGCAGCTAAATGCATCACTGTAATGTGATTGCACTTGGCTCATTTGATCACAGGCTTGTTACCCGTACGATCGACACACACATACATCCTTCATGCTCAAAGTGTCTCTAGACTACAGTCGAATGCATCATGACAAAACTGAAAACCTGAAATAAAGCACTCATCTTTTATTGTTTGCATTTTCCATGCTGTAAGTCATTACACTTATACCATTTATCATCTTAAATGTGATCAAATATGGCATTATAAATAATATGTATAATATGTAATATAATAACAAATAAATGACTCCAATAAGCGTCTCAAAAATATGTTAAAAAACGTGCAGTTTTATACTGTAAGTACTAAGGAGTACTTACATATTTTTGACTTTTAATGAAATCAATTAATTTATTTGTTTCACTCACGTTTAGAACAAAAAGGTTTTAAAGCACTTTAAAGGGTTCTGTCATGTGCTTCAGCTTCAGTTTCCATAATGCATCATTTTATGGATTTCATTTTAATGAATACATTTTAATTAAATTAATAACATGAATTAATTAAGAAGCTTGTAAACATACTGTATCACTAGAAAAAAAAAGTGTTAAATGTGAAAGTATTATGCACCAATTGAAGACATTTAAGACATAAAAAGTTCTTTAAAACTGAACATATTGTTCTATGGGGGGGGGGGGGGGGGGGGTCCTACTTGCATTCAAATTAAATACATTTATACATAAATTTTCAGTGAATTTGATGTTAAAGGGATAGCTCACCCCAAAATGTCAATTCTTTCATCATTTATTCACCCTCGTGTTGTTCCAAACCTGCACGACTTTGTTTTTTTGTCCTTACAATTCTGTGGAATGACACAAGGCTGATTAAATGAGAGAATTTGAGTGTTTGGGTGTTTAAATTAATGCAGCTGGTAGAAAGATATTCATCCTATCAAAGTAAATCAGGTCCTCGGATAATAAAATAGGATTTATTCATTGTTTTGTCATGTTGTGTTATATAATAATATTCACATCTGTTATGCTGACAGCTCGGATAGGCTCCTCATGTGTAAATTCAAGGCATTATTAAATGTACAGTACCATTAACATTCACATGTTTCATTCAAAATGACTTTAGTCATAACGCACACATTGTTATTTTTCATAAAGGCATGACATCCCTTTTGTGTATGCGGAGAGCTCAGATCTTTCAAGGTAATTAAAACCAGTCTAGGACCTGCACTAGATAAACATGTTAGTTGACATAATACGCTTTTGTATTTGAAAAGGGTCTCTGTCACTGCACATCATGTTGACTTCAATCATGCGTCTCTGATGACAGGAGGCAGACCGCCGAGGAGAGAGAGGCTGAGCGACAGCAAGCCAACCGTCTGATGCTGCAGCTACAACAGGAGGCCTTTCAGAAGACCCTGAGTCAACCGCTCCAACAAGACCCTCTCTGCCTACACAACTCCTCGCTTTACGCCCTGCAGAACTTACAGCCTTGGGCGGAAGACAACAAGGTGACGTCCGTCACCTCAGTCGCATCTGTGGTCTGACCCACAGCTCTCATGTGTGCTAGTTAATTGAGAATTGAGGATTTTATAGTACATTATAGGACGCCAATTAGACCTTAATTTGGGTGGATCTCTGACGTTCTCACTTGGACTCACAAGCATCTGTACAACGCCACACGTAAAGAGATCTTGCTCTGTAAAAACGTCTTTTCCAATCACACATGGAAAGAATCTATTCAATTTCAATGATTTTTGACAGGATCAGCTTTGAGCCTGAGATAAAAATCACTAGAGCAATTTCAGAAAAACCCAATAGCAGATTACACCGTATTTTTGTGTAGTTGTTTATCACTCAAGAAACGTGTATATTTAAGTTTTGGCGTGAAGCACACACCTTAATGTATTCCCAGTTAAAGTGGAAACGAAACAAACACAAGCACACCCAGTTTACATTTTCATTCCCACCTGAATCTGACTGGTCATTTGCTTGACCCTTACACTACATTTTCGTTCCTCTTTCTTCAGCTACCCATCTAAGAGAGGGACGGGCTATGTCCTTTCCAACCCAAAACCGCAAAGCTGTCTGATGAATTTCACCCATCAAGGCGGCTGTCTACGTGCCATTTGGCATCGAGGAGAATGACTCAACCCCAGACTCACTCATTCTTCTTTTTATTTGTGTTTTTATTTTCTTTGGACTTTGTAAGATGTGTTTGTGATGCATGTTCTCTACATTTCCTGTATGAAGAGATTGGACTAAAAACTGTTAGTTCTGTCAAGCTGGAGTCCTTCCTAAAACGCACTTTGGAAGCAATTATGGAGGCGCTCTCTCTGGATTCTTCATGACGTGACGTTTAAAGGTGTTTTATATTAAAAAGAATTGTGACTTCTAAGACTATTCTTTTCACTCCTCTGTAAAATTACTTAAGAATAATCTCCTAAGTGAAGTGTGTCATTTTGTTTCACAACTACAGAATACAATTCCATATAATAACTGAACAGCTTCATGCAATTGGTTGAGCTACTGCTGCCATGTTGGGCTGATCGGGATAGGGCTACCACAGGTTTTATAACTTTTTGAGAAACCAAATAGATTATTTTAAATGGTTAGTTCACTCAAAAAAAGAAAACATTCTGCCATTAATTACTCACCCTCAAGTCATTCCAGAAGTTCAACCTAACCTGCTTGATGCTCCAGAAAAAACCTTTTGCTGAAGCTCAAGCGTGCTGCGCAACACGAGAATGAACCTCATTGGTTCTTGAGGATGCTCACGTGTTGCTTAACACGAGAATTAGGGCTGTGCAATATATCAAAATATCGCAAATCTACATATCGCAATATGCATATCACAACGGCACGCAATATCTGAGTGATTTTAATAGGCTACTTCAACATTGTGAAAAGTGTACATTTTAGGTCGACGCATATAGCAGAGAATCGACTGGGCCCACGACTGTTAGTTATGTGACTTGCTTGATGTTTA
Organism: Pseudorasbora parva; assembly: GCF_024679245.1. Lineage (NCBI taxonomy): Eukaryota > Metazoa > Chordata > Actinopteri > Cypriniformes > Gobionidae > Pseudorasbora > Pseudorasbora parva. The sequence goes on along the minus strand of NC_090182.1, from coordinate 10,688,314 downwards.
AAAACAACTCCTCGCAGTCTCGCGGTGTCTGACACACACACACCGAAACTTGCGCACAAGGGGCCTCTCTGAAAGTGTGTCATCCCTTCAGTTCTGTTTCATTACTTGTTACACACTCAAAACTGGCAACACACTCAGTTATGTCAAAATTGTTGTCTTGATGAGTATTCATTAGGGGGTGTAACGATTCGTTTTAACAACGATTCGATTCGTATCACGATTTGAGGTTGCCGATTCGATTCAAGGACGATATTGGTTCATTTAGAACGATACGATCCAAAACGATTCAGTGACTTGAAATCGATTCTTTTTAGCCAAAAAATGTAAGTGTGACTGAAATAAATACGTGCAGATGAAGTTTCCTAGATTCCTGTTGTTTCTTTTAAGGGAATCAGATATCAATTAATTATGGATATAAACAAACAAGTAAACAATTAATGGCAAATGTGTTCCCATTTTATTTGAATGAAGTACAACCAACAGTTTAGGATAAATTAACAGGAAGTTAACCTTTTCTGCTCTCATTTTCAATAAAAGTACAGTAAGTGAAACCAACATACTACTACTACTGCTACTTCTGCTTGTTTTTCCAACATAAAAATATTACAATATTAATATCAAAAATAAAGTGCAACTAACATCTCTTCAGGTTTAATTAACAGTAGGTTTACCTGCTACTTTTGCTGTTATTTTTCAACATAAAATAATACAAATATAATATTTATATCCAAAATAAAGTGCAATCAACATTTCTTCAGGTTGAATGAGCAGTGGCTGAACCTGCTACTACTACAAATAGCGAGCGACTTATTAAGAACATCTTCGTCTTTACTAAAGTGTTTTTTCACACACTGGACCGCAATATGGTGGCTTGATAATTTCTCGCTCGTTGGCTTCTGCTCTGTCATCCGCTGTCATGACAAATCCTGTCCGCGCTATGTTTTGTTTACTTTGCGCGGCTGCCGGCGCGTGCGGCTGACGTCGCATATAGGCAGACTGAGTAACGTTTAACGCCTTTATCATTAAAAGGGCTAAGAAAAAACATCCATATAAAGTCTGACATGCTTAAATCAAATGCGCTATTTCCCATTATCGATACAATCGATCGATTACCTTTTAAAACGATATTAAATCGATATATGTCGTCCGGAAGGCCAACTTGCCGAGCACAGATCGATGTAGTTGAATCATAGGAATATAAATCGATACATCGATGTAGTAGATGAATCGTTACACCCCTAGTATTCATGTAAACCTAGTCAGTTAGCTTTAAGTGAACAATATCAGCTGGGGAAAGAAACCGAATGCATATCAATAGGATCCGTGCATTAGCTCTTAAAGTGACAGACGGCTAATAATACAGTAAACCTGCCATTGTCTGTCAAACAACAGAAGAAGAAGAGAAAATCACTGTGTATATGGCTGAATAACCTTTGTAGTTTTATTATGTATCAGTGCATATTTAATTCATGTGAAGACTACTCTTTTTAGTTATTATTTTTAATAACAAAGATAAATTAAAATAACAAAAATATTCCTCCACCCCTAGTTCAGGAGTCTTTGTTTATGTTCTTGATGTTAAGTTTTAGGTTGATATAACAATTACCATGTCAAGTAAAGAGTTTTTGGTTTTTAAATATTTGCATTACATTTTTTGTTTGTTTACATTGATGTTAAAGTTATATTGTCAAATTTATGACATACATTTTTGCTAAAACACTGCTGGTGACTTTCAGAAGTTGCGGCGATGCTTTCGTTTCCCAGAAAGAATGTGAAACACTACAATATAATTCTCTGTTTTTAAATACTTTTTAAAAATATAATTTAAATCGATTTTACACACTAATAGCAATATCGCATCGCATATCGAATATCGCTATGATTTCATCTATAAGATCTTCATTTGTATTCCCTATGAACAAAAGTCTTATGGGTTTGGAACAACATGAGGGTGAATAACAGAATTGCCATTTTTGGTTGAACTATCCATTTAACACTGATAAACAATTACACACATCTATTAATTTTACACCTATTTTTTAGTCTAAATCCTCATACGTCATCTTGTAAAAACCTCTTGAGAACCCGTGAGTGCAGTTGTAAACAAAACACAAAGTTCTTGACATGTATTTTGAAAGCATTCATTGCCCATGTCCACCCAGACACTGTAGGGGCGTAAACAACTGATGGGATCTCTGTGAGCCAAAACAGCAGCCAAAACAGGAGCTTCCTCATTGGTTAGCGCAGAGGAGTGATATCCGCGTAACACAGGGAGGGGACGGGGAATCATAGCAGTTTTATTCACAGTAAATGAGCCTTTACATTCTGTTCTACACACGACTGCATCTCCCAGGAAATGCTAAAGCAGTAAACTGATTATGGCTCTCCACAGCCTGTGGCTTTCAGAAAAGAGCCAGCATTTGACTGGGAACACAACATGCATCTTTCAACGGGAACAATAATACTGTTGGACTTGTGTGATTAGCCCATTTTAAAATATCATTACACATAATCATTATCCAATTTAGTTCTAGGGCAGGTGAATTAAACATTAACATCTCAGAAATTGTTTCTGAAATTATAGAAGACACACACACACACACACACACACACACACACACACACACACACACACACACACACACACACACACAATATATTTATTCAGAAAAAAAGTATTCAATTGAAATAAACTATTTCAAATAAATACTGTTTTTTTTACTTCAATCAAAGAACCATGACTTTTTTTTTAGCACAGTTTGCAAAATAATACATTTACATTACATTTATGGATTTGGCAGATGCTTTAAGCGACTTACTTTGTATTCGAGGTGCACATATACATTTTTATCGAGAGAGCAAATGCATGCCCATAACACTGCTCTCAAGGTCCAGATCCACTCTACCGTGCAACACTTCTGTCGCACCCTATGGTCGCGCCGCGCTCCACTTTATTCCAATGGGTGACGTCGAGCGACTTCAACGCTTCAGCACAGCATTCCGGGAAGGCAGCGCTGCATTTGAACCGATTTGAACGCAGAAATGACGGGAAGCTTCATAAAATCACGCTTTAGTCGTGTCGCAAAAGTGGATCTCCACGGTCACTGCTGTCACAGGACTTCACCAAATCATACCAAAGAAGAGTGTTTTTGACGGAGCGGTCCCAGCGATAAAGGTTCGGTCCTGCTTTGGAAGCAGGCGGTGAGTAAAACTGCTTCAAATGTCTGTGTTGTCGGCTATCGTCGCGTGAGTAAACATCAGTAAACGACACGATCGTGTATAACGTTAGTTGATTTATCAGTGGAGCATGCGATCTATGGTGTGTGTTTAAATACATTTGTTTAGCTGACCACTATAGGTGTCAGTTTGTTTATTGTAAAACCACCCAAACATAAACCTAGCGTTCTCACAAAGCGTGCTTCGTCATTCAAATGCGCTAACGGTTACTCCATTGTTGTTCTCTGTATAACGTTACACTAGTCTGACGTGCAAACCTGTTTTGCTTGCTACTGCTAAGGTTTAGTCACATACAATAGTCCATAAACCAAATCATGTCCTCATAAACTGCGAGTAAACACACACAAATGTTGATAGGCCTCTAAATACAGTACATACCACAGAGACGGACGTCCTGCTGTTGTTGCTTCCCCTGTTCAATTTATTTCAGCCTCCGGATCTGATTCTGGATCATATCTGTATTAGCTGAATCTGGGTAGCGTTTTCTTCTCCACGCTTGAGGACGTCACCGCTTTGTGCACACTCGTCATTCTTTATCTCCGCCCACTCGATACGCCTTCAGCCGCTCGTTTTTTTGTGTGGAAAAGACTCGGTACAGCCTATATTTCTTTTATAAATATAATAAAACTAAAGACTTTTCTGAGATATGAAGGATGCAATACTACTCTATAGGTACTCAAGATTGACATGAGATTGACTGAAACTGAGTGTTTCGACCCCCCTTTAAAGGTGCACTATGCAACTTTCCGTCCACTAGAGGGCACTTATTTTAAAAAAAGGCGTAGTTTGATCGCAGCATCTTGGGACATGTGGTCTTCAGCTCACAGCCGGTGGAAAATAGGACTCGGGCAGAAATCATGTTCATGGATGCGGTACTATTAACGTTACTGTAGTGTGAAGCAGAGCTGGACCGAGTGTTGTGGAGCTGAGCACAGCCGCTGGAGCGATTGTTACACAAACACACAGCTCGCGAGCACCGAGACTTTTATTATGACGGGACGGGACACAGTCACCGGGTGCCTGCACTATTTCCGCTTTTCCGGTCAGTTAAAGCAGCTCTGTTTATCATATTAGATACATTTAAGTGTGTTTAAAAAGATGTTATGACGTTACTCTGTGCGTTCGCTCGGCGCTGCTGTGATATGTTCACACTGCTAAGAGAAAAGCGCTTCTGCAGAATAAAACTGAGGGTAACGCAGATGACGCGATTGACAGGCGACTCCCTCAGACGCTATGCTGAAGCGTCCCAGTTCTTAGTTAAAATAGCAATTTTCCCACAATTTACAAATAGTTGGAAACATTTGGAATATTGTAAGTACTCAACTGAACAAAATATATAACACTGGCCTAGTGGTTTTTGGATATTTTACTGCAAAAATACTACATAGTGCACCTTTAAGCAGCACAACTGTTTTCAATATTGATAATAACAAAAAAAAAAAGTTTCTTGAGCAGCAAATCAGCATATTAGAATGATTTCTGAAGGATCATGTGACACTGAAAACTAGAGTAATGATGCTGAAAATTAATCTTTACCTTCACAGGAATAAATTACATTTTAAATATTACAATACAAAACAGTTAAACTAAATTGAAATAATATTCTCAATACAATCGCCACAATATTCGTGATTTGGCAACCTCCCCCAGTTTTTCCTGAAGCAAATGTGGAAGTGACATACTGCAATTCATTGACTAGCCACTAGGGACAGGCTCCAAAAGGGAGCAGAATCTCACCGAGTCCCATGTTAAAATGTCCAAGGTTACAGCAGAAAAAAACATGTTTAGACGTTTAGCCTGGTACAAATTGTGGTTTTGGTCTATACAGCTAATTTTTGCCCTTCATGACAGCAGTGAGGAGAGGCTACTCCTCCATTTACCTATACACTGTCAGAAAAAAAGGTACATTTCTGTCACTGGGGCGGTACCCTAAGGTATAAAACCGAAAAGGTACTAATATGTACATTTAAGGTACTAATAAGTACAGAGATGCAGCAGCGTAGCACCAAATTTTGGGCCCTGGGTACAAACCATCTTGCTGGGCCCCCGTACCATGTATGTGTATGCTAGACATGTGCCGATTTTCGATAATGCGATTGATCACGATAATGAATATGCACGATATTGTTATCGTGGGCACTTTAAAATATCGTAAATAATAATTTATTTACAATTTACACTTTGTTTATAATGCACTCAAGAATACTTTGCCCATCAACCGTATAAATGCTCAACACCGCTGTTTTCTGCGTCAAAGGGACACGCGCTCAGATATAAACAAACCCAACGTGCGTTTGCACATGACTGAACCGGTGAAGGAGACGCGCTGCTGAAGTGCCGCTCAATGACAGCAGAGGGCGCTGATGAACTGCAGAATGAATCGGTTACCCCGGAAACCCCGCAAACAAACATAAACTCGTGTAGTTTTTAAAACAGCCATTCGTTTTTGTAATCTCAATGTTGTTCATCACAGCACCAAATACTTAATACTTAAAGACTTAATAGGCTGTTTATTTTCAAATTTAAACATTTTTATGTTTTAATCTGGACTAGGCCTACAACATGCCCTAATAATTAGAACTGTTCTGATTATTTATTATTGTTTTTAATTAAAACTTTGAGACATACGACTTCATTAGTTAACATGTTAATTCATTATTATCAAACTGACAATGAAAAATGCTTATAAAGAATTAATCATTCTATGTTCATTTCTTAGTTACTTTTTAATAACATTAAAATCAAAATCAAAATAACTTTTTTATGGACCTAAGATAAAACTAACAATGATCAGTATTTCTTAACTAACATTACCAAAAACATTATACTTTCTGTACCAAATGTAGCTATTGCTCAATCTTAGTTAATGCATTAAATAATGAGACCTTATTGTAATTTGTAAGCCTACCTGTTCTTTATAGCCTAATTCTTTTGCACTTTAATCTGTTTGAAAATTGTACTTTTACAGCTCTGAAAAATATCAAGAGACCACATAACATTGATTTCTCAATGAGGGGTCTCTTAATTTTTTTCCCAGAGCTGTATATATTTTTGGTGCATTATTGTATTTAAACATTCAGTTATTTTTGTTCTTACAAAAATAGTTCTTAAAGTTGTTATGCTATGGCAACACTTTTTTTGCAACTTATTTCAATATCGTGATAATATCGTATACCGTGATAAAACTTCATCAATTAATCGCAACATGAAAAATTGATATCGGCACATGCCTAGTGTATGCATAGAAAACTGACTTCTAAGGGCCCCCCCCCTGCCTCGGGCCCTGGTTACTCGGTACCCTTTATCCCCCCAGTCCGACGCCCCTGCAAAGATGTACCTTTTCACTTTTGTACCTTAGGGTACCGCCCCAGTGACAGCACTGTACCTTTTTTTCTGAGGGTGCAGCACACCCTAATCCTACCCATAACCCTCTCCACCCATTAAACAGGTTAAGCTCCACCCTTGAGCTCCAGATGCTCTGCAGCGAGCACTATTTGACAGTGAGGGGGTGAATTTTTTTATATTTTATTTTTTTATTGACATACAGACATACAAACCACAATAGTGCAGCGAATTTTTCTTTATAACTCATTTGTTCACATTATATAAAGCCTTGAAGTTCAGCATAATTAAGGGCGTGGCCATATTGATTGACAGGGTGATTCCCGTTTTATTGCTGTCTGTTAGCCATCACATCACTCCAGCTTCAGCCATGTCCCGCCTCTTTGCCTATTTTCTGTTATCTGGGAGTGACGTGTGGTGATGTACTGCCAAGATGGCAACGGCCGACTTCGAAGTTTCAAAAACTCACTTCAAACATACAGGTGACGTCACGGAGACTATCCATAGTCCATATATTTTTTTAATCTATGTTTTTTATTAGCCTTGGCGAGCATGAGAGATGTTTTTCAAAATCGTAAGAAAAAAAAAAACTTGCCAACACCAAACTTTAGAATGGCATACCATATATTTAAAAAACTCGATTTCATTGGCATTCAAGTAAAGCATAATATATTAATGTCCCCATGTGGTGAAAATGTATATTATAGGCCATGTCTATGTGATGTTTTTCATATGCGTTAAGACAAACCATCTGGAAATTCAACATTGCTGAGTAACTTCACTTTAAAACTGAAAAAAAAAAAAAAACGATAAAACTTTCTGACATCACAACTTTATAATCAATCAAGTGTGATCTTCAGTGAGTGGGTCTCTGAGCTGAGGCACGTTCAAGCTCAAGCCGTTGTGCAGCGTTTTGCTGTGGTTTTCGGGAAACGGTTTGAGATGTGTTTTCTCTTGTTTGGTGGGTGATTCAAAAATGTCAGCACAATCAGCAGCAACATGTATATAAACCACTCAGTATCAAAGAGACAGTTTGCGCAATGGGTCCAGGTAAAGTTGTTTTTGCAGCTGTCCGCTGCAGCTCGGTGTACGTGATACACTTAAGAGTTTTCGGGAAGAGTTTTTATGTTTTATAGTATATTTATACCGATTTCATCAGGCTCTGAAAATTCTTGCTCAAAGAAAGGCCTTCTCAGCTGCCATAGCAGCAACTCTTGTGTTATCAGAACAGGGTGTTCAACGCACCAACGTTTCCACATAAAGCAACGTTTTGTTGGGGCTGAACACACCCCTGGTGTGAGTGAGTGAGTGGAGGCGGGGCTAATTTGCAAAATTCATAGAACCATGTAAATTAAATAAGGGTGTAGAGTTACATTCAAGCTATTTTAAGGCATGCCATTTTTACAAGAAAAAAATTCAATTAGTAATTTTGGTGATCAAAGATGATGTTGTAAGGTACTTCATGATGAGTAAAGCAGTCTATTGATCAAATCTTTATTAATTTTCTTCTATTATAAAGTGGGTCAATTTTTTCATACTATACCCTAAGCAGAACGACAGATGTCTATTTTGGCCATCACATTCCTGGTTCGTTCAGCCAAGTTTGATGCCATCTCGCCTGGTTAAGATCCTGTCAGTGAGAGTCGGTTGCCGCGGTGATGCCTCTACCCTCATTTCCCCTGTCAGTCTTCCAGCCGCTTTCATCTTCCTGTCTATACTGCCACTGCGACGTGACTTGGCTCATTTTGCTGAAATTCCTTTCGGCCTCTGTTTTCGAAAAATCTCTATTGTGTTTGGCCACAGGTGCTCTGAGCTTCTCTTCTCCTCCTGATGTGCCTTTATGTTTTTTTTTTTCCCTATCTACCTGAGGACTCTCACCTCATCCGAAAATGTTGCCACACAAGATGAGCAAGAAACGAGAGGTTAAAGTATCACACTTCCTATCTCACTCAATGTTCCTAGACTGGCTCCTGTTTATCTCGCAGATGCTACAAACCAATATGACCTATACAGCCTCCACTTCAGCATTCATAATAAGCCTATGTTTTCAGATATACATCAGATGTCCAACAGTTCAAAGATCCAACACACTGCATTCTCCAAACACAACCAGTAGGATAAACACAGTCCTTAAGATATAAACAACACTTCAGGCTGGGCTTTAGGCGATTTTCTTTTTACTTCTGTCCTTGAAATATCTTGGTGTGCTGAAAATAGACTGTATTGACATGTTTTATTTTTTTATCTTATATAGATGAAGTGATGTCTATGTGTCTAGTCACTCAAATTTTCCAAAAGAATTCAATAAAAGCCAACATTTCTTTTTATCAAGCAAAGAATGCAGTACCATGGGACAGTCGCTATGCAATTTAACGCTGCATAAAAAGGCTTTTTTACAGTGTCTGTGGAACAATCTCTACTCAAATGTCGGGTTGTCAAAAGCATCACCAAAAGAAAACAACACACAGAAACAACTGATATACCTGTAGTTTTTTTTTTTTTTTTACTGACACATCTAAACTAATCTACTGATCTGCACTTGTGTAAATCAGATAGCTGGTTCTCTTCCAGAAAGCGATACAGGTCTGAAAAAACACTTCCATGAAAGTGAGAAGTTGGGAAAATATCTAAGAACTGAATTTCTCATCGTTATATTAAAGTACGAAATAATTAACCCTTTAAAGTCTCACATATGAAATAATAGCCTGACAAATATTTTATAATTTAATAGTTTGCAAATGTGTTTTGTTTTGTATCATATTTCTGATAGTTTAGGTTTTTGTGCCTTATATAGTGTGATATAGTGAGAATATACAGCTCAAACTTGAGCAGGAAATACACACCACAATTTTATGCAGAGACCCAAACTGAACAATAATATGCAATTTGGTGCAGATGTTGTTATGGCCAGAAACTTAAGATGAAATTCCGATAGCTTGTGAGTTATCATAAATCAAAATCTTTATAACAGACTACTTTCATAAAATGCATATAAATTGTCACTCTATATGTCTTAAGAGAATATTTAAAAGCTTAGTTTTATGATCAAAACTATGTAGCAAAACATAAACGCATTGCAATACAAAGACAATTGAGAAGTAAACAAATCGCTCAAAGCCTATCATATTAGATAGCTGTTTTAACATGATTTGGCATGATTTTTATTTCTTTAAAAATGTATATAATCCAGTAAACCTAAGATGGTTTAACTTGTTTGTTGAAATGTTCCAATCCAATATTACTAACTATATAAAAATGTTATTCTTACATTGTTTACTTTTATATAAAATTCAGCAACGATTCAACAGCAAAAAGACACATGAACCACAAGCCATTTCTTCACATTTTTAAGCAAAGTTTTTATCACTTTGATCATTTGGAGGCCTTAGAAATTAATGTATCTAATGTGAAACACTAGGACTGGGTTAATGGGCTAATTTTTGGCCAATTTTAGATAATCTGATTCTGGCTAGTATTGTAGGCCTAGCTTATATTTCTGTAATTTCTACTAGATATCAGCACTGACACTTAAAAACACACTTTGGTCAAATCCACTGGTTAATATAACATATTCCTTGTAAGTTATGTTCATAAATCGGCCATACTAATCATGATTGGCCTATAAGTTTGCGTTCTGCTTTTTAGTATTGTTTATGAGATTGTTAAGCAACGTGTTCACAGGGCCCAGAGACGACAGATAGCTCTGAGATCCGACAGGCATGCAATGTTTTGGGGTGTGCCATCAGACCGGCATGTCTGTGTGTATACGGGTCACTCACGTTAAAGTGCTGCTTGTTTTGAACTGTTTTCTTTCAAGATGGTTCTTTTCACCAAGCGCCTGCATGAAGAGTGGAAGCGATTATCTTCGTCCTTTTTTATGGCTGTCACCTCTAACAAAGCAAAAAAACGTTGTTCTTGTGAATAGGAAATCAAGTAAATCTTCTGAAGAGTTTAATAAATAGTCGAAGAACGACATGGCAGTGAACTACGAAGCGTTTAACTAGCCAGAGCGTGGCATAGCCTGACGGATGGCGCGTTCGAAACGAAGATTCGAACACTTTATGATTCGTTGAATCTTTCGAATCATTGCTTCGAATCGTTATGTAAAATGTAATGTTTGACCCTGTACGATGTAATAACTTATGTGTATAACCCAATTTCTGTTTTTTGTTATTATTTTTTAATGTTAAATGTCATTGGAAGGTTTTTTTATTTTATATATATATATATATATATATATATATATATATATATATATATATATATATATATATATATATATATATATATATATATATATATATATATATATATATATATATATATTTTTTTTTTTTTTTTGAACATTTTATTTAGGTTTTGAAACCAAACCGAATATATAGTTGTAGTTACCAGTGTTGGGTGCAATTAATTACAAAATATGCTAATATAATTACAGAAATTTAAATAGTCTTCCCTTGAAAAAGTAAAGTAAGGGATTAGGTAGTTACTTAGCTAATTATTAAATACTGTATAGACTATAGAACACTTCTATATAAAACAATAGTGGATTTAGCATCATGTTAAAAATGTATGTTTATAATGTAGCCTATAACCTTCTCCCTATAAATTACTTTGATCAGTTCAAGAATAATTCATGCAATTGTACAGGCTTTTGTTTATTTGAAAGGATCAAAAGTTCAGTTTCCTGTTTATCTTTGTATTTTCTAACTGGTCGAGACTGATATGAATGGTATTCATAAATAAATGAAAAAGTAATCCAATACTTTATAGAGAGAGTAATTAGTACAGTAATCTAATTACACCGTTGAAGATAATTCATTATTTTACCTAATTTATCCAACACTACAGTATTGTAACTGATCTCAATTCAGTTTTATAATTTATGTTAATAAAAATGTAGAAGAATTTTCAATAAAAGGATATTCAAAGAGAAACCCAACGGGACTTGGAAATGATTTGTCATTTTTCAGCAGCACAGAAATGTATCATGTTTTGGTGAAATGCTAGTTGTTATTTTAACAACAAAAACAACAAATAATAATTTTGTATTTTTTTATTATTATTATTTGGGGTGGATGTTAAATTATATTAAATCATACATCTAATCGTCATACAACGTTTAGGTAATTATGTAAACAGTTTTAAATGGAAAAATGGTTGCTATGGATGTCTGAGCCGAGATAAATATACTGAATATTTTATAATAGGGCGTCATCTGGCGGATAAATCAAGTACTGAAAGCAAGAAAAAGAAAACAAAAGGACAGTCTACTCAGAGCCATTGAGTGTTTTCTTAAGCACCAAAGGTGCATGCTATTGGAGGATTCTTACAAGAGCCCGCCCACTCTAGCACTCCCATTCGTCCATTCAATTGTCAATCCGCACGCCGGAACTACGATTAACAGGACCTTCTGTGGCGCAAAAATGGAGGATAACATTAAAGACCTCAGCCGACCTCAGATGTATTTGTTTGGTGAGCTGAAATAAAACCTCATGTTGCATAATCATATATGTGCGATGATCAATTATATGCCATAATGTAGTATATTATATACATGCGCCTGCTGCAGTTTTGCAGTGTAATAAAAGAGTTGTGGCTAATGCAGCTAGCCTCATGCCTTTGTGTAGAGCTTTATGTTTAATTTAAACATACGTTTTTTTTTTCATTATTATTTCAAATATATTAGGACAAGAGGACCATGAGTATTTATTTTCCTCTTTTGTTTACTATGATACCATGTATAAAGAATGCTGTGTATTATGTGGGATTGTAGATCGTTGAGAAGGGGGTTTCCAAAAGTTTGCATCCTGATTACAACATTATTGAATAAAACACAAGTTTTGTCGTCTTGTTGTAGGTTGCTCGTTGAAAGCAGAAAAGAAAGAGCACAAAGTTGAGTTGGATGATGATGAGGCTGAACATCAGCTGTCACTCAAGTCGGTGAGGAAGATGAATTAATAAACTGTAATTAAAACTACCAATAGTCATGGTAGTCATGGACATTCTATTCTATTCTATTCTATTCTATTCTATTCTATTCTATTCTATTCTATTCTATTCTATTCTTATATTATTATGATAGGATCTGTAGAATTATCCACTTGGACTATATCTAATGGGAATGTTGTTGTCAGTATTCATTAATCTAGTAATTCATATTATGGATTAGTTATTTAAATTGCCCGTAATCTCAGATGAACACAGCCATTTTTTCCTCTCTCACGTGCACGTCTTCACCTGTGTTCTCAGGTTTGTTTGGGCGCAGAGGCGGAGGATAAATTCCACACCGTGGAGATGGAGGGATTGACTTATGATGGCAAAATGACCAAAATCACTCTCGCTGTACTGAAGCCGTCCGTTCTGCCTTCTGTAAGTGTGCTATTATATGTCAAGAACAGAAACCCATATTTGTAAAGTCATTTATCTAGTCCTAAATTCATCAATCAAAAGGTTTGCTACTGCATTTTAGCTACTGTTATTAAAGGGATAGTTCACCCGAAAATGAAAATTCTGTCATTAATTTTCCAAACCCGTAAGACTTTCGTTCATCTTCAGAACACAAATGAATATATTTTTTTGATAATATCTGAGAGATTTCTGTCCCCCCATTGACTGTGAAACTACCACTTCGATGCTTCAAAAAGTTCACAAAGAGATTGCAAAACTAATCCATATGAATTTAGAGATTTAGTCCAAATTTTCTGAAAAGACTTGTTTTAAATATAACCGTTCAATTCATATGGATTAAACTTTTTGGAGCGTCAAAAGTGGTAGTTGCTCAGCTGTAAATAGAGGGACCGAAATCACTCAGATTTTATCAAAGAGGGGAGGGTGAATAATTAATGACCAGAATTTTCATTTTTTGGGTGAACTATCCCTTTAATACAGTGACTGTTTTTGTTGATTCAGTGTAGAAGCTGGCCAATGTTATAAAGGTTCTGTAACACTTAATTTGTCCTTGTTGTACGTTACATGTACATACTATAGTAGTAACAGTAAATTTTGCATAATTACAAGCAACTAATGTACATGTACATGTTGTTAATTAATATTACTCAATAAATAATTGCATCATTACAATGACACCTTCAAATAAATTTAAAATTAAATTGAGAAACTTTCACTTTAAAACACTTTGTGGTAAAACAAAGAAACAAATTATTTAGAAGATAAATTAATTTTGCAGATTATATTACAAGTTTACTTTAGTTAATTTTGAAAAATAAAAATAAAATATGGTAACGCTTTACAATATGGTTTCATTTGTTAACAATGAAAAATACTTATGAAACATTTATTAATCTTAGTGAATGTTATTTTCAACATTTACTAATACATTATTTAATTCCAAATTTGTATCTATTATCATTATAATAAAAGTTGCATCTGTTATTATTATAATTTAATAGACCTAAGCTAACATGAACTAACATTATTAATAAATCAAAATATTAATAAATAAATACTGTTGCTCATTGTTAGTTAATGTATTGACCTGCGTTAATTCAAATGAGACCTTATTCTAAAGATTTACTGAAATAGCCAAGTGTTATGCCTTCAATAACACTTTGAATGTGTATTTATACTGTGGAGGGATGCCTGTTATGGGTGTTTTATGGTATTGGAAGAATGTGTCTAATAAAAATTCCAGCTGTGCCGAGGCTGGTCAAGTTTTGATTGACAGATTGTTTATGGAAGGGGCTGGGCCATTGTTGCATCATCAGGAGAGCAGGCACAAGCTCTCCATGACATCAGCACATATTCGCCTCTGTTTTATATCAGCTATGGAAAACATTTCCAAGAACTGGGAGGAATCTATGTTTTATGGCTCAGTGCGAACAGAATGCAGAGTTTGCAACTCTATTTGTGTTCAGATAAATACTAACTGCCGATATGATTATCACGGTGGGTGGACTTTCAGGAATTTTAATGTTGGCGGTTTGACCTTCTTCAACACCTTGTGTGTCATCGAGTTTAGGGCATAGCTGCTTGTCCATCTTTGTAAGCCCTTGTGTGTGTTTGTGTGTAATTTTGACCCTGTCTGTAAGATCTTGGATTTGAATCTTGATCTTTGTTTATTCAATCCCCCAAATTAGAAAACGCCCCAGAATATCTCTCACTCAAAAAATAGTCAAGCAATAATTGTACCTTAATTACAAGGTTTTGTCTTGATTGCTCAGGAGACAATCAACTCATCATTCAGCGTTTATGTTGAAACAGATCATCTGAGATGATTTTGGACTTGAGGGATTGCTTGCCATTCAGCGTAATTACAACAGTTACCTAGCTGTCATTTAAAGCATTAAGCAGACCATCGCGCCCTCAGCTGTTTACATCTGGTTGCCATCGATGCAAGTGCCGTTGCCTGGTGCGGTGGAATGTTCATTCAGAACGTTTGGCCGTGGCTTGTATTTTTCTAGTTGCGCAATTGTATACTGGTGTCTAGCTGTAGGCCTGTCTTAGACGTACTGGCATGTAATGATCGGGACGCTTCCCAGTCGTGAATTTTTTCTGGGAAACAAATTCAGTTTGGTTGTTTGTGGTGGGAATCATTAGTCATGTGATTTTGCAAACTAGATAGATGCTAGATAAACAACACGTAGCCTTTCTTAGTAGTACATTTTTTACGATTCAATCATTTCCGTTTCCGTTTACAAGTTTGGGTAAGGT
This sequence comes from Pseudorasbora parva, assembly GCF_024679245.1. NCBI lineage: Eukaryota > Metazoa > Chordata > Actinopteri > Cypriniformes > Gobionidae > Pseudorasbora > Pseudorasbora parva. Next base: position 10,673,062 of record NC_090182.1, on the reverse strand, counting down.
GTTTTAAATAAGCATTTTATGCTCACCGAAACTGCATCTATTAAACAATACAGTAGAATGAAAATTGATTAAAAATAGTTATATTGCGATATGATTAAAAAAGCACACGTTTTTTTTGTAATTATTCGCGATTAATCGCATCTAACATTAAAGTTATTATAGTTTCACATGTAATCTCCAAGTGAATGTAGAAACAACATGCATTGTATTTTAAATATATGATTTAACAGGTAGAAATTATACAGAAATTGAATAAATCATAAATGAAATAGAGATGAATCCTTACAAAAGTTCAGTCAAGAGCAGTGAGTGATGTTCTCTTTATCTTTTGTTCTTTGATTTACATTAAAGATAGACATCACAGCAGTGTGTTTTTTAGGCTGCTGTCACTTTAAGATCTGAATTACATGATGTGGATCCGGATCTGACACGCATGCAACTCTTTGCATTCATTTAACACGTTTGAACTAATTAAAGACTTTGCTTACAATGATACTCGACAAAGCAGACATTTTGGCATACTTGTGCGTGTTTTAGTCGGTCAAACGTGAACGAGAACTCAACGCAGCCGTGTGTTTTCAAAACCGACATTCTCTGGACCAAAAGAAACAAGAGAACTGAACTACATCTGTGAACTCCCTTATTTGCTTATTTGCTGATCAAGAATTATTATTATATCTATGTTGAAAACAGTTGTGCTCCTTAATATTTTTGGTGGAAGCTGATTAATTATGTTCAGGATTCTTTGATGAATATAAAGTTCAAAAGAAGGCTTTTGTAAAAAAAAATCACTGTCACCTTTAACCGATTTAATTCTTTCTTAGCCTGGCTGAATAAAGTATTATTGTTATTATTATTATTTTTAAAATCTTTTTGGCCCCAAGCTTTTGAACGTAGGTAGTAAACAGCAAAGGCATCTCACTGGGTTTTGGAACAGACAGAGCCTCGATGTTCAAGATAAGCTGTCGACTGTTTTCTTTGTGTTCTAAAAGTAGATTATAATTCAAACATTTTGCTATTGTTGTGTTTGTTGAAGTGATCATTCTCCACTCAGTTTGGATAACTACTGCATGTTCCCTCTAGCTAAGTCTGGGGGGTTTTGAGGTCACGCCTCCTGTGTCCTTTCGCCTGCGGTCCGGAGGGGGGCCGGTCTACATCAGCGGTCAGCATTTCATCAGTGAGTACCTTTTGTCTTTCCTCATTTGCTAGGACTGAACATGACTATTCAAAACAAAGAGTTCAGGAAGACAATTTCCCAGGTGTGTCTTTTGCCTGTTGTTTATTCTTCTCTCTGATGAAATGTTTCTCTGTACCTGTTGCGATGTCCATGGGACTAATCCGGCCGTCCTAAAGGGCCCTGCACTCTCCATACGGACTCAGAATGAATTAACCAGCAACATGTAACAACATTTGCACGGATATAATCGCTTCCATATGTTTGCACAGACTGTTCAGAGGGTTTCAGCTTGTCAGTTGTATTCTCTGAATATTAAACAAGTGCAGCTTTCATATGCCAGAGTGATTTGGTCATATGAACCTAGTCATGTATTGTATTTATTTAAACCATAGTTATTGATGTCTGAAGATCTTTGTGGTTTTGTTCAGGTGTAAAGGAATCAGATGATGAGGATGAGGAAGAGGAGGAGAATAACTCATCACCAGTAAAGAGACCATCCAACATGATCCTCGCAAAAGTGCCTCAGGTGATTGCTTATCAATCTCACTTTACTATTAATGAATTAAAATGACTAAATTATGATTATTTTAAATATTAAAAGCTGCATATATGTAGAACCTGCATATATGTAGAACCTAGCTATGCATAAAACTCCCCTAAGATAAATAGTTAGATTTCTTTTCACTGCAAAATGAAATGTTTTTTTTTTCATTACAAATATCTGTAATTAATATTAATATCAATATTTATTGATATTACATTTATTTAAAATCAGTACATTTATTTTTAAAAGACAAATAAGAGAAGATATTAAAACTTGTTTTCTGAAAAAAATCTGAATTAAGTAAATTTATATGAGCTTTTATGCTTTTAACTATTATAGGTAAAACATCTGTCTGGTGCAAGAACATTAATCTTGTTTTCCCTTTTTTCTTACCCCACTGACATTCTTGTTTTAAGCATAAACTTAATCAAGTAAATATATCTTGATTTAAGAATGTTTAAATATTTGTAAGTAAGAATCATTATTATTTATTTGCCTCAAAAAATGTGGCACTTTCTTCCTTTTTGTTCATAAGATATGAAAAGGGTTTAACTAGGTGTCCAGAAAAAGGAGGCTGCCATGTTGACTTTCATGGTTCTCAATAAAGAGACGCATTGTTCAATACACACTTAATCCTCTAGATAAGTGTCTGAGACAAGCAACAGCTTGTCATCAATCTGATACTCAGAGAGCCTGTTTGAAATCTTTTGTCAGAGTGTTGAAATAATCCCAGAATTTTTGCTGGAGCAATAAGCCATGAGAGTCTGTCACTTATAGTGATTTTACTAGGGTTTAGGAGTGTTGTTGTGATTTACTCACAATAAAATGCACAGCCTTTAATGGCTTATTGGTTATGAATGTCATTAAAGGTGAAGTATGTCATTTCTGTGACACTAGTGGCACTTAGCGGAATCACAAAAATAAAGCATATTTTGCTTACAGTACTTTCACATGTTGCGCCTTCACCAATGCAAACATCAGCTCTTATGGGTGCTTATCTCAACAGGTAAAAGTAGGCTACTTACAATAAAAGGTCTAAAATATTAGGAATACTTTTAGATTTGTTACTAAGTGTCACGAGTAAGCAGTTGAGTAGGCGAACACAATGGTCTCTGTTATAAACCCATCCAACGCATCTGCACCGGCTTGCATTTGGCTGGCACTCCTGTATCCGAAGCTAAATGTCTTTTCCTATATAGCGCGTCAACCATGGTCCCATACCAGCTAAACACATCAGCCTGCTACAGTAGTCACGCCCCAGACTGAGCTGGAAAGAGGTTGACGGATCTGAGCAGAACACTTATAGGGCCAGAATTACTAACAGTTTGCGCTAGCACAAACCCTCTTTTGACGTTAATAATACTATCAGGATTAACTAAAGACACGCAGTGAAAAATTTGAAAAGCGTGGACAGGGTTATTTTTGTGCATTTGTAGTTTCCCTTTCAGACGTAACATTTATGGGAGGAGAGTATTTAAATGAATCATGCAAGGTGATTTACTAAGGTGTACGCTCGTCAATGTTTGAAAATGGTATTTTCACCATCATCTTGTTTGCGGTGGTGATGGACAGGCTGACAGATGAGGTCAGACAGGAATCTCCATGGACTATGATGTTTGCGGATGACATTGTGATCTGTAGTGAGAGCAGGGAGCAGGTGGAGGAAAGTCTAGAGAGGTGGAGGTTTGCTCTGGAGAGGAGAGGAATGAAGGTTAGTCGCAGCAAGACAGAATACATGTGTGTGAATGAGAGGGAACCAAGTGGAACAGTGAGGTTACAGAGAGAAGAGGTAAAGAAGGTGCAGGATTTTAAGTACTTAGGGTTTGCAGTCCAAAGCAATGGGGAGTGTGGAAAAGAGGTGAAGAAGCGTGTGCAGGCAGGTTGGAATGGGTGGACAGAAGTGTCAGGTCTGTTGTGTGATAAAAGTGTACCAGCAAGAATGAAAGGAAAGGTGTACAGGACAGTAGTGAGACCAGCGATGTTGTGTGGTTTGGAGACAGTTGCACTGAGGAAAAGACAGGAGGAAGAGCTAGAGGTAGCAGAGCTGAAGATGTTGAGGTTCTCTTTGGGAGTGACGAGGATGGATAGGATTAGGAATGAGTACATCAGAGGGACAGCACATGTGAGATGTTTTGGCGACAAAGTTAGAGAGGCCAGGTTGAGATGGTTTGGACATGTTCAGAGGAGGGAGAGTGAATACATCGGTAAAAGGATGCTGAGGTTAGAGCTGCCAGACAGGAGGTCAAGAGGAAGACCAAAGAGGAGGTTTATGGATGTAGTGAAGGAGGACATGAAGGTAGTCGGTCTGAGAGAAGAGGATACAGAGGATAGGACTAGATGGAGGCAGATAATTCGCTGTGGCGACCCCTGAAGGGAACAGCCGAAAGAAAAAGAAGAAGATTTACCGGCCAAAAAAGCATGGTTTTAACCTGATGCTGCTCTTGGTAGATTGTGTTGGTCATTATGGAAATGATCTGGTTTCATCTTTGTTCATTCATTTGCGCGTCGTCAGTAGATCACGAGCAAAACTTTCCACTCCCATCTGCGCTAATTTGCCCTGTAGTAAATCTGGCCCTTAATGTTTTGATGGTGCCTGGGGGGCACAATGTTTCACTTTTGGGGGAGATAAACCCACGAATGGCATACTGATAGTAGTCAATGAACAATAAATTAGGTGAAGAGAATGTATTTTAATATAAAAAAAAGTAATTAAAAATAATAATAATAATAATAATAATAATAATAAGTTTTATTTATATAGCGCCTTTCCAGAGCTCAAGGACACTTTACAATAAACAAACAACAATAAAGCCTATTGACAAACAGAGTAGACAGAACAACAGTAGGCAATTGAGAGTGCAAGTACAATAATTGAGAAATCAGAGTGAAAAAAAAAAAAATTCTAAGACCTATAACATTCAGAAAAGAGGTGTGTTTTGAGCATGGATTTGAATTCAGAGATAGTGGCAACAAATTGGAGTGATCGGGGTAGAGAGTTCCATAATTTGGGTGCTATTACACTGAATGATCTGCCCCCCATTGAAGCAAGGCGATGCCGAGGGACAACGAGAAAGTTGGAATCAGCAGATCGTAGAGAGCGAGTAGGGTTGAAGGGGAGAAGCAAGTTACAGAGGTAAGGGGGAGCAAGGCCGTGCAGAGACTTAAAAGTGAGAAGAAGAATTTTGAATTTAATACGGTAAGACACAGGAAGCCAGTGAAGATCATGCAGAATTGGGGAAATATGAGCAGAACGTTTGGTGTGTGTGAGTAGTCTGGCAGCAGAGTTCTGAATATATTGTAATTTGGAAATGGAGCTAGCTGGTAGGCCAATGAAAAGTGCATTGCAGTAATCAAGGCGTGATGTGACAAACGCATGGATGAGTGTTTCAGCATCAGAGATACTGATAAAGGGACAGAGCTGCTGAGCGATACGACGCAGATGAAAGAATGCTAATTTGGTGACGGAATTAATGTGAGAGTGGAAAGATAAAGAAGAATCAAAAATTACACCAAGATTTTTAACAGTAGTAGATGGTTTGATAAGAGTGCCAGCAGTCTCACAGGTGAAGTTGGTAGGAATTTTATTAGTGAGTGATGAAGGTCCAGGAAAATAATCTCAGTTTTGTCCATGTTGAGTTTTAGAAAATTTGAATGAAGCCAATGTTTTATTTCATGTACACAAGCAGAGATTTTGTCAGTTGTGAATGATAAAGTGGATGTACAGGTAGTGTATAATTGAATGTCGTCAGCGTAAAAATGATAGTTAAAACCATGATGGCATAGGATCTCACCTACGGTTTGGATCTCAATACGGTTTGATTAATCTTGCCTCTAGAAGCTCACAGCTCGCTTTCAAATAGATTTTACTGGCAAAATACTCAGCTTTATAAAAAAAACAATCTTTTTTACTTTTTTCCAATGATGGTGTTCTGTCTTTTTAGAAAAAGCTGAAAATGGACTCTGATGAAGATGAGGATGAGGACAGCGAGGACGATGATGATGATGATGACGACGATGACGATGAAGAGTGAGAACTTGAGTTTGTTCAGTTATAACTAATGCTCTGTTGAAATATTTTTACACGCTCAATGAACAAGATTTCACTTTAAAAGGGATCATTTATATTTTTATTTGTTGATAGAAGTCTACAAGAAACATCTTCATTTCCGTCTGTTTTTCTCTTTAGGGATGACGACAAAGAAGAAAAGACTGTTGAAAAGAGCCCCAACAAACCCCCTCAAAAAGTGAGTCTTGCTGGTTTCTTGCTCTTCATAGAATCAGGAAAGAGGAAATGCTTTGTATTACTGTACACTGTAAAAAAATAAATCAGGTCTCCAATTGAAAACTTTCAAGTGACTGATCACATCAAATCACAGAATTTCAATTCGGCCAACTGAAAAATGTATCAATTCACATAATTGATACAACTGAATCAGTCACTAGAAAATTTTCAATTGAAGACACAATTTTTTTTACAGTGTACACAACCTTTCAAAAGTTTTTGCTCTGTAAGGTTTTTAATATTTTTTAAAACTCTTATGCTCACCAAGGCTGCATTTGTTTTATCAAAGATATACAATAATTGTGGTAATATTGTGAAATATTACAATTTAAAAACAAGTGTTTTTTATTTGAATATATTTGGAAGTAATTTATTCCAGTGATGCAAAGCTGCATCATTCCTCCAGTCTTCAGTGTTACGTGATCCTTCAGAAATCAGTTTAACATCCTGATTTGCTGCTAAAGAAATATTTCTGATTATTATCAACAATTATTATCAATATTTTCAACCTCAAATTCTTTGATAAATAGAACAAGTTCAAAAGAACAGCATTTAATTGCCTTTATTTGTAAACATTGTGTCTTTTGATCAATTTAGTGTATCTTTGCTGATTAAAAGTATTAATTTAAAAGTATAAAGTTCTTATTGACCTCAAACTTTTGACCAGTAGTGTGTTACATTGCTGCTTGTTATCAGTGCTGTCCTGCATGAGTTGATGTGAACACCAGTTTGACCAGCAGGTGCCAGTCTCTGCCTGAGAGAGAGGGAAAGTTACCCCATCACACATTCATCACCACCTGTGATTATCCCATCAGCTTACAGAGCACTTTACATTCTGCCTGTCTCTTTATGTAACACATATTCTTTGTCTCTCTTGTCACATTTAAAAAACCTCAGTGTCTTCTATCATCTTTATCGTGCCTTGTTTGCGTCCCTTCCTCGTCTGTCTGTTTTCATTGATACCTTCTTTCTGTCTGGAGAATAATCACATGTATACTGGGAGCTTCACAGACAGAGGAAGTAACAAAGAGTCTTTTGCATGTTACTCTTTATCTGCGTTGTATAATCTGATATAAAGAAATGGCGGAAACAATCAGTTAAAAATGCTTTAAATAATTTGATTATTAAATTAATGATAAAAAAACCCTGTTCCAAATGTCCACAATCAAAATACCATTTTTTTTTTTTACCTTGAAATCCAGACTTTAGTGTATTTGGGCCAAGAGCATGCTAGAGGTAAACATTTAATATTATAAAACAATGATATATACAATATAGATAATCTTTCTATTTTGTCCACTTTCTATTTTGAAACCAATTCTGTCCTGATTTCTTCGAGGGGAGTGTCTATAGCCGGGAAAATGTATGTCATATTTACATATGAATGACCAGAGATGACAGAAAACATAGGTTTGACAAACCAAAACTTAGGTCTTCAGCCGGCGGAGCTTTAATCCCGTCTAGCAAGCACGCTTGCCATAATGTTTACGCGTTAGGTCAGTATGCCGAGAGTAGGCGTCTTTTGTGGATGTTCAAATGACTACCTCTGAAAATGGCCAAAAGTGGACCAGCTCTAAACGTTTTAGATCCCCTTCAACCCTTTATTTAGTATCCTCTACTTGTGATCCGATCGACCAAAATGCATCTTAAAACCAGGTGTAAACAGGGCCAATTAAAGGACTTCTTTCAAAAACATAAATCGTTCTGAATCCAAGCTTTTGAACAATACTGTAGTTGAAATTACAATTGAAACTATTTGTGTGCCATTAAAACTCAGGAACTCAACTGAAACTGACAACCCTAATAAAACCCAATAACCCTGCTGTGTATTTAAATGTTTGAGAGAGCGTGACAGTGTGTTTTTGTATGTGTGTTTAGAGATCAAAGCGGGTACATACCTGCTCTGTGAGGACTGATTTTCTGCCCTAAGGGGGAACGACAGACGAGCACTTCTGTCACACACTCCACATCCCCTCTGATCCCTCCGTCCTGAATGCTTTCTTCTCTTCTAACAGCTTTTCAATCTCTCACTCTCTCTTTCTCTAGCAGTCTTGAGCTCTACCTCTGTCTCATCAGGCCTTTAAATTGTTTATTCATTCACTGTTCATTTTGCTAGAAACACTTTCTATGAACTCTGTATATAAATCATTATTAAAGTATGCTAGTGTTCAAGTTACACATTATAAATCCCTCTCTTTTGTTATAATGTATTATAACTTTGTTCCTGTGAAAAATGATGCCTTTATATATATATATATATATATATATATATATATATATATATATATATATATATATATATATATATATATATATATATATTGTATTTTGTATAAAACAATCAAGCATAACATTATGCCCTATCAGTATCTATCAAAAGTGGACCAAGGAAGAAAAAATTGTGAACTGCCGACAGGCTCAAGGGAGGCCAAGGCTCATTGATGCACGTGGGGAGCAAATGCTGGCCCGAGTGGTCTGGTCAAACAGATGAGTTTGAAAAGCTGAAATTGCTGAAGAATTTAATGCTGGTTCTGATAGAAAGGTGTCAGAATACACAGTGCATCACAGTTGCATATTGGGTTGCATAGCCACAGACCAGTCAGGGTGCTCATGCTGACCCCGTCCACTGGAGACAACGCCAACAATGGGCATGTGAGCATCAGAACTGGACCACGGAGCAATGGGAGAAGGTGGCCTGGTCTGATGAATAACATTTTCTTTTACATCACGTGGATGGCCGGGTGCATGTACATCACTTACCTGAAGATCACATGGCACCAGGATGCACTATGGGAAGAAGAAAAGAGAAAAGCCAACATAGGCAGTGTGATGCTTTGGGCAATGTTCTGCTGGGAAATGTTGGGTCCTGCCATTCATGTGGATGGTACTTTGACACATGTACCACCTACCGAAGGATTTTTGAAGACCATGTCCACCCTTTCATGGAAACGGTATTCCCTGGTGGCTGTGGCCTCTTTCAGCAGGATAATGTGCCATGCCACAAAGCAAAAATGGTTCAGGAATGGTTTGACGAGCACAACAATTAGTTTGAGGTGTTTTATATATATATATATATATATATATATATATATATATATATATATATATATATATATATATATATATATATATATATATATATATATATATTAACACCACAGGGTTCGTGGAAAGTGTAAACTCCCATACAGATTTCTTCATTACATCTTTATTTATTTTTTAAACTGAATAGAGTTATAGAGCTTTGACAGTGTCCTGTGGTCCCTTCAGGCCATGACTAAACAGGCTACGCTTTCTACAAATTACTGCTCTCTTTCATCACGTCTCTCTGACAGCTTGACTGAAAAAAACATCCGAGAAGCGTATTGTGTTACATCACTGAAGAGTAAAGCAGTCAGAATCACTCAATTCACAAACATTATCCGCTTTTATGATTCTAACACCGAGCATGACAGGAGACTGAAGCAGCTCTGTCTTTGACACGTGTTAAATATTTTCTCTGCTTATTTTAACCTGGGATTGCAATGTCTCTCTCTGTCATTTTTCCAGACCCCAGAGAAGAAGAAAAGCGCAGATAAGCAGAACGGCTCTCCAGACAAGAAAGCGGTGACATCAGGGAAGCCCCAAACTCAGGTAAGTCATTTACTTTGAAAAAAGTAAGCAACGCTGCTCGATAAATGTGGGTGCATGACTAAAATCTTCAAATCAATACTGGTAGGAGTCATTTTATTTCATGGTAATGGTGTAATATCACAACAGTTTTCACAAGTACAAGTTCTGATGTACATTCAAAGACATTTCACCGTCATGCTGCTCAGATCTACTTCAGGATAAGTTCATTTGGGTCAGGAGCCGTCTGGGTTTCAGGTTATGGTATTCCACATCCCATTCCTAAATTGCCAAGCCGTGCCAACCAAAAGCCAAGGCCGTTGGATGCCAGAGGTAATTCTTACCAAACGTCCAGGTGCAGTTTAGAACTCAGACGACATGGCAGCTTCACAGAGAAAACCACAGGATAATGAGACGGCCTGTCTTTGTTTACGATCAACCAACACCGCCAAAAGCAAAATGTGAATTAGACCAGCAGTACCCCTAAAGATAAATGTGTGCAACAGCATTCAAAACTCCAGCTGTGATTAGCTGAAAACCGCCCAGTCTTGGGAGGACACGACGATCCCAAAGCCATTATTTCACTATCTTTTTTTGGAGGGAATGCACTTAATACACTTTTAATAATCAAGCGTATTAGAGAAAAACATCTTGACAGGATCATGGAAAAGGCACATCGTATTTTCCCATGCAAGGAAATGGTGAAGCACTCTTAACTAGCTGCTGGTGGCAACAATCCCAAAACGTCCAATTTGAAGGGTCATTTGTGGTCTGCTTTAAAACAACAAACTACTCTCAAAGCCACGGCCTTCTGGCAGGATGACCGATGTTTGGAATCTGAAATGCATTCACCAGACTTTCTTTTAATCACATTTTTTCCTCCTTTGACCGGTGCACACGCAGTTGTGTGGGGTTAACATTTCTTTGATGTAGATTTTTTCACCATAATTGTGGTGGTGAATCATAAAGACACAGGAGCGAGACGCATAGTGTGGGCTCTTCAAAGACATGCACAGAGGGTAACGGTCACCCAGACGGAACAAAAGAACAGTGTGAACTTGAGAGAGAAGTTGAGTGCAATTATTGGGAAGAAAAAATATCATACATTTATCTTTATATTCTCTCTCTCTCTCTCTCTCTCTCTCTCTCTCTCTCTCTCTCTCTCTCTCTCTCTCTCTCTCTCTCAGAGAGCAGCTCTCTCAGCTGCTCATTAATGCAAATTATCAACCAATCACATGGCAGCAACTTAGATATATTGATTCATGATTCGGATCGTGTGTCAAACTGCCAAACAGCTGAAATCACGTGACATTGGCGATCCGAATCATGAATCAGTATGCTGGTTCATAACATTCGAAACTTTGTTTTGAAATTGGCCCGTCACTATAGAAGTCGTTATTTAGTTTTTTTTGCGCACAAAAACTATTCTCGTCGCTTCATAAAATTATTGTAGAGCCACTGTAGTGAGATGGGTTTTGTAACGACGTCTTAGTGCATTTTATGGGTCTTGAGAGAGGAAATGTGGTGACAATTTTCAAAATTTTCACCCAAAACTTAAATTTCTGACATTAATTACTCACACTTATTTAGTTTCAAACCCGTAATATATATATATATGTGTATATATTATACATAGTTTTAAATAATTTTTTTGTGTGTGTAACCAATCACAAAGCTTTTCAAAGGCCTGTATGGTGAAAATGAATGGTGATTAAAAAGTGGGCGGTCACCGTTGCGCTCTATTGGTGCTCGAAGAATTATCTGACTGAATCTGCTCTTAAATGTCCATCAAGCTTTGCTTTTCTAACATCCCAACGTGTTTGCACATACCAGATGACCAATTACTTAAGCGGCAAGTGATTTTTGCGGGTGACAAGATAGACAGGTGACAAACAAAAGCGAGACTGAACTTTCACCACTAAATTTGTCTGTCCTCTGACCCCCTGGAACACACACCCTCAGGACAGGTTTATACCTTCACAGGGTGACCTTTGGTTTTGGCATTCAAAACCACCTTTAACACGTAAGCACCCACATAATGTCTAAATGAGTTTCCCATCGCTCCTTGACCTAACAATGTAAGACTCCGTAAGCATGCTATTAGCATCTTAGATGCCTAACGTGAGGAGCGCTAATTACCTACTGTTATAGAAACACCCGGGGGGCTGTTTTTGTGTGTGTGTGTGTGTGTGTATGTGTGCGTGCACACACCCACATTTGGCTAATTCCATAATGGCTACGTTCTGGTGCAAGACGGTGGTTGTTAAAACACCTGACGAGATTAGACAGTCAAGCAGACATCCTCCCATCTTTCTCAAACTCTGGCACTTTTTTTGCACTTCTGCTTCCGGTCGGCCACTCCTACTCGTCCTTCTCCACTCCCTTGTTTCCGGTTGCCACTCCTCTGCCATTAGAAATCATTAAGGCTTGGAGCTGCTGGGTGCCCCTGCAGGCCATGAGACGAGCGGAAACCGAGTGCTCTGTCATTAAAGCGTGGCTGGCTTATTACATTCTCCCAACACGGTGCTGTATATCTGTATGTATGCATGAAGAGAAATCGCTTGCATTTCACAATGACACGCTCGAACAGTTGTGGAATGCTTGGTAGGACTGTGTTTGCATGTAGAAGCAAGTTTAGTACAATAGTATGGGTCATAACTGTAAGATGTCTTCATCTGAGAATGGCTTTCATGAAGTATTCAAGAACGTCCATAGATAAAGTCCAGTTGGTTTTGTTTTGTTAGTCAATCTCAGCCATAACACACACACAGGCTGTTCATTGACCATCATATGGTAAAAGCTTACTCAGAAGTCCTGTTTCTACCGAAATTACCCAGAACAATTTGTCCCAGGAATTTTTTTCCCCCAAACCTGTGGTCTAAAGTTCTGTTTAGGACTCTGTGTGACTTTCAAATTCCCGTTGGATTTCCTCCTCCACATATAAGCTTCATAAAGCCTGAACCCCGCTGTCCGTCCATCGGTCGGATCTTTCATACCCCATTGTCGATTCAAATAGCAAACAATGACTGAAAAATGGTGGATGAATCAAAATGCGGCGTGAACTCAACCAACCAGCACGTTCAGCGCCCAAGTCCCACCCCTGAAAGTTCCTGACCTTTGAAAAAGTATTACCTCGCAAGCAGGGACTTTCTGAGGGGGAAATATTTACCCAGAATTTCATTTTATACCCTGGTCCCTGCGGTCGAAACACACGGAATAACACTCCAAAGAACTCCGGAAAACTGATTTCTGGCATTTTGTATCTTTTTACACATTTATAAAATCCACTTTGTCTGATTTCAGATTCGCTCAGCTGTTGTGTGAAAAAATGAATTGTGCTTAGTCACTTGACTACCTCTATTCCTCCACCAATGTGAAATGGTAACTGACTACTGTACGTTTAATGCTGAATATTTATGCCACCCTAGGACATTAATACTTTCATTCAGTAAGTACACATTAAATTAATCAAAATGACAGTTGAGGCATTTCTAGTGTTGTAAAAGATTTCTTTTTCAAGTAAAGGCTATTCATTTGAACTTTCTGTTAATCAAAGAATCCTGAATGTTTTCAACATTGATAATAATAAGAAATGTTTCTTGAGCAGCAAATCATCGTAATAGAATGATTTCTGAAGGATCATGTGACTGAAGACTGGAGTAATGATGCTGAAAATTAAGCTTTGTATTACAGGATTAAATGACATTTTATGTTTTTTAATATATTAAAATAGAAAATAATTATTTTAAATTGTAATATTTCACATTATTACTGTTTAACTGTATTTTTGATCAGATAACATATTACCAACCTCAAATGTTTAGCTGGTAGTATATTTAAATAAAATTTAATTATTATATTTCAATCAGAAGGAGAAAATGAATTTGCCGGCTCAAAAATATGAGTATCTTGTTATAAGTGTGGCAGAGTATATATTAGAAGTTTTAACAATGGGTGAAGAGTAGAGGATGAGATGACTGCTATATGAGCGCTTGTAAAGTCAATTCTTACTAGGCAGCTGAGACAGTTAACTGTCGTAACATACATAAAAACTACATTACTGTAATAGAGTGGCAAACAAATCGCAAGCTCCGTCATAATGTCCCTGATTGTTTAAGGTCAGTAAAGTTTTGAAGTTACGTGCTCGATCATGCGTGTGTGTGTGTATTGAGGACAGCTGATTACATCAAATGCTAGCGTGCTAATGATTAAGTGCCGTCCCCTGGCATCTGTAATCAGTGTCTGGCGTAGATTAAAAAGCTCGCTGCACTCTCTGTCTGTCAGATGTCTTAACTCTACAGCTGTCCTTTCCCAACACACAAAAACGCCCTGCTATATAATGACTGCACCACACCGGGCCTCTCTGGCCCTCTTCCAGTCCTGTGTGTGTGTGTGTGTGTGTGTGTGTGTGTGTGTGTGTGTGTGTGTGTGTGTGTGTGTGTGTGTGTGTGTGAGTCCATTTGTCCTTTAATCTGATACCTTTTGATGTATCGCATGCTCGTCAATCGCTACAGAGGAAAAGGGGATTATTTATTTTGTTCTTTCAAAGCAAGACTGGAAGACATTGTTCCTCTCTCACTTTCTGCTTTCATCTAGCACGACCAAAAGTTCTGGGGTATTCTTGAGGGATGTTTACCTGATCACCTTGAAGCTGAACTTACACAATGTGTGTCTTGATGGGCCCAGAGATATAATATGTGTGTGTATACAGGGAGTGCAGAATTATTAGGCAAATGAGTATTTTGACCACATCATCCTCGTTATGCATGTTGTCTTATTCCAAGCTGTATAGGCTGGAAAGCCTACTAACAATTAAGCATATTAGGTGATGTGCATCTCTGTAATGAGAAGGGGTGTGGTCTAATGACATCAACACCCTATTTCAGGTGTGCATAATTATTAGGCAACTTCCTTTCCTTTGGCAAAATGGGTCAAAAGAAGGACTTGACAGGCTCAGAAAAGTCAAAAATAGTGAGATATATTGCAGAGGGATGCAGCAGTCTTAAAATAGCCAAGCTTCTGAAGCGTGATCATCGAACAATCAAGCTTTTCATTCAAAATAGTCAACAGGGTCGCAAGAAGCGTGTGGAAAAACCAAGGCGCAAAATAACTGCCAGTGAACTGAGAAAAGTCAAGCGTGCAGCTGCCAAGATGCCACTTGCCACCAGTTTGGCCATATTTCAGAGCTGCAACATCACTGGAGTGCCCAAAAGCACAAGGTGTGCAATACTCAGAGACATGCCCAAGGTAAGAAAGGCAGAAAGTCGACCACCACTGAACAAGACACACAAGCTGAAACGTCAAGACTGGGCCAAGAAATATCTCAAGACTGATTTTTCTAAGGTTTTATGGACTGATGAAATGAGAGTGAGTCTTGATGGGCCAGATGGATGGGCCCGTGGCTGGATTGGTAAAGGGCAGAGAGTTCCAGTTCGACTCAGCAAGGTGGAGGTGGAGTACTGGTTTGGGCTGGTATCATCAAAGATGAGCTTGTGGGGCCTTTTCGGGTTGAGGATGGAGTCAAGCTCAACTCCCAGTCCTACTGCCAGTTTCTGGAAGACACCTTCTTCAAGCAGTGGTACAGGAAGAAGTCTGCATGCTTCAAGAAAAGCATGATTTTAATGCAGGACAATGCTCCATCACACGCGTCCAAGTATTCCACAGCGTGGCTGGCAAGAAAGGGTATAAAAGAAGAAAATCTAATGATATGGCCTCCTTGTTCACCTGATCTGAACCCCATTTTGAACCTGTGGTCCATCATCAAATGTGCGATTTACAAGGAGGGAAAACAGTACACCTCTCTGAACAGTGTCTGGGAGGCTGTGGTTGCTGCTGCACGCAATGTTGATGGTGAACAGATCAAAACACTGAGAATCCATGGATGGCAGGCTTTTGAGTGTCCTTGCAAAGAAAGGTGGCTATATTGGTCACTGATTTGTTTTTGTTTGGTTTTTGAATGTCAGAAATGTATATTTGTGAATGTTGAGATGTTATATTGGTTTCACTGGTAAAAATAAATAATTGAAATGGGTATAAATTAGTTTTTTGTTAAGTTGCCTAATAATTATGCACAGTAATAGTCACCTGCACACACAGATATCCCCCTAAAATAGCTAAAACTAAAACTTCCAAAAATATTCAGCTTTGATATTAATGAGTTTTTTGTGTTCATTGAGAACATGGTTGTTGTTCAATAATAAATTAATCCTCAAAAATACAACTTGCCTAATAATTCTGCACTCCCTATATGTGTGTATAATATATATATATATATATATATATATATATATATATATATATATATATATATATATATATATATACCTCCCAATATTGTCTCGTCTCAGTTGGGTTCGCTTTAAAATGCTCTAAGGTCATTTGAAGCGTTCTTTCATTCACGTGTTAGAAGTCTTCTCTATTACTCTCTCTCTCTCTCTCTCTCTCTCTCTCTCTCTCTCTCTCTCTCTCTCTCTCTCTCTCTCTCTCTCTGAAAAACAATGCTCTGTCCATCAATGTAACCCTGCAATCAGTGTAGATTCTTGGCTGGGCTGCATGCATGGACATGAAAGGTGGGCACACACCTGTGCCCCATGAGCACAGACCTGATCTTTTAGAGGGTGGACACCAGATTCTTTAGAGAAGTTGTAATAATACAGACATTTGCCCTCAGAATATCTCAGACTCTCTGTACTATGACAGAGCATTAGTGAGCACGTAAAACCTTTTACTTTCAACACCTGGAAAACTTTGCTGGCTTTGAAAGAAAATTACCATCCAATGTAGTCACAAAATCAGAGACCGTCCCTCCGAAATATGATCACAAGTGGTCACAGGACATTCTTTTAGCATCTGCTACAGCACCTGTGTGTACATGAGGTACACGGACTTCTGACATCAACTTGTCCGAAACTTGAAAAATCCCTCATGGTATAAGTTTTCTGTCCCCTTGTCTATAGTAGAAACCAAGGATTAAAAATTGCATATGGTTGAAAGTATTCATTCAGACAATGTCTCTGTGGTTTTTTTTTGTTTGTTTTTTAACAATTCCATTTCCAGAGGCGGACCGTATTGGAGTATTTTTACTTTCTACTCAAGTACATTTTTAAGTATACTTTATCAGTGTTTTTCTTTGGAAAACTTTTACTTCACTACATTACAAAGCATAATATATAGTAAGTTTCCCAAAGAAGAACACTGATAAAGTACATATACTTGAAAAACAAAATTACTTGGAAAGTAAAAATACTTCAATACTGTCCACCTCTGTCCATTTCTACTGAGAAATAGGCACTGTAGTCATTACATATTCATTGACTGGGGGGGGGGTCTTTAGGTACCTCACAACATAAATTTCGCATCATAAAAGCATTTTGAGATGGTGAGCGTTTTAAAGCAGTTGCCTGTCTGCAAGTGAGTTTCGTGTATTGGATATATAGACCTATAATGCAGTAGAGATCTCTCTCTATCCATGCGGCTTAAATGCTTTCATAAAGCTTTTTGAGGGGAAAACGCTGAAATACCGTGGATGAGACCACACATTGTAAGCGTAACAACATCACCCTTGATCGCCCTTGTAATTCGTTTCAACCTTTTTTAAGATTAACCATGATTATTTTATGGAAGGTTTGTGGGGTTTTTTTGTGTGTGGAATTGGAAGCAAACAGAATAAGGCTGTAGCTCTAGGGAACATAATGGTCCTGTTGCGCATCTACGCTATAAAAATCGATCGATTCGAAAAGAGAGAATCGCGACGTATCAGAAAATTGTTCTGGATTTTTATCTTGGTCGTTAAATGTGATGTTATAGTGCTTTAGAAGAGTGAAAAGTGATGTTAGTTTTGAGAAGAACTTGCAGCATACTTGGTTATTGTATTATTAAGGATATTAATGTAGTATAAGAGTGACTTAAAAAATTAAGTTTGTGGTACCGATGCATTAAATTGTTGATTTCTAAAGCCAAGAGTGTTTAGAAATAAGGGTCTTGTCACTGAAAAACAAGTCGTTTATTCCTCCTTTTGGCAGAGCGTCCATCCCACCACCACATCTAAGAGCTTTGGGCTTGTTCTCTCCTGCATGGAAGCAATAAAAGGATCATTTGTACCCCTCTAAATTTGTCAAAGGGTGCTGTCATTAGTGCAGCGGTCTGTGGGCCAGACTACACCACTGGTTAACAGAGCTAAATAAGTCAAGGAGCTGATGTTGTGTGTTAGTTTTGTATGCGTCTTGTTGTCAATATCTAGCATGAGATGTGTGACACTTTGCTGTGTGTTTGAAACTCCTCTAGATTAACAAGATTTGCATTTTTCTTATTTACAGACACCACAGAAAGTAAAAGACAAGTCTGCAGCAGGGCCTTCTGGGAAGAGTCCCACCACTCTCAGCCTTAGTGAGGTCAAAAGCAAACTTACATCAGCAGCTAAAGAGGTACAAGCGCTCATCGCATTCCCTTCCACATTAAAATGTGTCTCTCTGTTAACTGTGGATGCATTTCTTTTCCATAATCACACACATGCTTAAGCCCTGACATGTATACAAACACACACACACATGCCGTGTGTTAACAGTAAGTCCGCTGACTTAGCAGATGATGAGATGTTCAGATGTTAATGAGGCGCCTGAGTTAAAGGCCGGAGGGGGAATGACCAGCTATATGACATCAGCATATCGGGATTAACCAGCCTTTCTGAGCCCACCTGCTCATTTCCTCAACCAATCCCCAAATGCGCACATTTGATCTGTACCTCTAACCACTAACCCTCTTCATCTTCACATCTTCAGCATCACAAGAGCCTTCTGATCATTTTGAATCGCTCATGGCATCGGTATGTTTTTGAAACTGATACTGATTCTTTTAATGTTAAATGATTGCATGCAAACACACCATGACAGTTAGATGCTCTAATGGATATGTTAACTGCATGTGTCATGTGCTGTTGAGCACCGGACCATAGTTTTGACTCATTGCTCAGTTTGGTCAAAATGAACAGTACAAGTATTAGGAATCCAGGCAGGCAGTAGTACAACACCGCAAGTAGATGTTTAACATAAATACGATATATGATTTTTAAAATATACAAAAAGCCAACGCATATCTCTAGCCAGAACCATTTACACTACCATTCAAAAGTTTGGGGTTAGTATGATTTTTTACGTTTTTGCAATAAGTCTCTTCTACTAACCGAAGCTGCATTTATTTAATCAAATATACAATAAAATATTGTAATATTGTGAAATATTTTTACAATTTAAAATAAACGTTTTCTATTATAATATATGATAAAATGTATTTTATTCCTGTGATAGCAAAACTGAATTTTCAGCATCATTACTCCAGTCTTCAGTGTGACATGATCCTTCAGAAATCATTCTAATATGATGATTTGCTGCTCAAGAAACATCAATCAATCAATGTTGAAAGCAATTTTGCAGCTTAATATTTTTGTGGAGACTGTGATATATTTTTTTCCTGGATTCTTTAATGCATAGAAACTTTTTGTGACATCAGTGTCTTTACTCTCATCTTTGGTCAGTTCAGTGCAATTATTGAAAATATTAATTTCTTTAAAAACAATCTTACTGACTCAAACTTTTGAATGGTAGTGTGCATACTGAGGGATGCGTCACTTATTGTATGTGGTAATTGACAGCAGGTTGAAAAAAAACCCTGTAACATTCCTT
This sequence comes from Pseudorasbora parva, assembly GCF_024679245.1. Classification (NCBI taxonomy): domain Eukaryota; kingdom Metazoa; phylum Chordata; class Actinopteri; order Cypriniformes; family Gobionidae; genus Pseudorasbora; species Pseudorasbora parva. The sequence goes on along the minus strand of NC_090182.1, from coordinate 10,653,773 downwards.
TAAGACATCTCTACACAAGCTGCACGCTTTTTAGAAACTCCAGAAACTGGAGAGCGAGATGATTAGTATGTTGTGCGGTAATATCTAGTTTAAAACTGGAAGGATACGGCGGATGGATTGCGTTGAGCAGATATGATGATTTGTGTCCGTGTGATTTCATTCGGTCTGCTGTAGATAAGGGAAGTGGAATTACTGTGAAGGCCACAAAAAAAGTGAGTTCACTGAAGTGCGTCCAACACCCAAAGACTCACCCTGTTCATCACCGCAGCAGCGCTCTGGCTCCGAGTCAGGATGATCTCAACACTTAGCAGAGAGACACAAGTGATGAAAAAGGGCCATTTCATTTCTACAAAAATATGTTTCTCTGAAACAGGGGAGGCCACTTCCAAAGACGGAACAGAAGTTTGAGAACTATGCTAGAAGCTCTTTCAAGATCTCTGATAAACAAGTGAGTATCACTTTTTTCCATTAAGCACTGTCACCCTATGGCTGGATTATTTCTAGAGTTCTTACATTGCATAAAATGTATGTATGGCCCTGGCAAAATTCATCAACACTTATAAGAGGTCTTTATTTAAGAACTGTCCACTTAAAAGATTAAAACTCTTCTGCTCTGAAGATGAGACACTCTTCAGCCTGCAGAGAGATACAGTACCCAACTTATTGATTCTAAACAACCTCATTTTCTTTGAATGTGCAAGACTATGGATTCATTAGCCGGTATAGGTAAATAATTAAAAAACAAAACAAAATGTATTTAAATTATTTTTATTTTTTTTAATACTTAGTATAGTACAAAACCATTAACATATTTACTGACATTTTGCATGAGACTGATATAAATATTATAATGCAACTTTATTTGGAGTACTTCTTTATTACACCATGCACATATTAAACCTAATATCTATTCATTGTCACTATTTGTATGGATAGTATGGTCTCTGTGTAATTTCAGTCTTATGTAGATATGTAAAGTGTTTTAGCACAATCAAATATGCTTAAGTATATCTTTAGTTGGACCTCAACATTATTTCAGGATAACTAAAGTGCATTCAGTACAAAATGTGTTGCTCCATTGTAGCAGTCTTTAATTATACCAATTTAGTATACCAAAAGTACAATCGCAGGGTATTTATATTAAGCACATACATGTGTAAATGTATTTATTGTATATTTAGCATAAAATGAATGTATTTCAAGTACATTTCAAATTCAAATACATTTTAGCATATTTATTTTTCACTAGGGAACAAAATGCAGTCATTTGCACTTCAAGCCAGTGTGTTTGATTGTGATTAGACATTAAAATAATACCAGTTTGCAATATCATGCAGCGCATGGGCCTATTTTTGTACAGGTACAATAGCTGGAAGCGAATGACAGAAAGCCTCGCATATTCAAGCGACCCTTACGTTAAAAAGTAAAGTAGAAATTTAAGGCTTACTTAACTACTGTGCATTTCTGTGAAGAAGCAAACCTCAGGTGGGTGCTACAGTTGCCTTGAAATGTGTTATTCCAGTAGCTAGCTAAGTATGTGAAGTAATTACTTGCGTTTGAGCATATTTTAGGGCTTAGCATCTTCTGTCTTAGTGGGCCGGTTAGGGGGTGGCATACTGAGATCTTCCTGCCGCTCTATTTTTTTTATCAGCACATGAAATATGTACTGATTGACCTCTTGGCATTCAAAAGAACAGGAGGGAGCTGTCACGTCTGACATCTTTAGCTGTGATTTAAATCCCTCGTTCACTCATTCCTCTCTCGCTGTCTCTTTTAGTCTACAGCTTTTTTTGCGGTTGTATGTGTCAGGCTGGGTGTTGAGCTAAAATATTGCAGTAGTCTAAAGCAGCCCTCACAAATGGCCACGTTTGGGTCAAAAGAGAAAAAAATCTCTCTTTTAAGTAAAGTGCACTATCATGTCTGCTGTAGCTCTTCTTTTCTCAGGATGAATTACACACGAGAGAGTGCAAATGTCAGTGTGTGTGTGTGTGTGTGTGTGTGTGTGTGTGTGTGTGTGTGTGTGTGTGTGTGTGTGTGTGTGTGTGTGTGTGTGTGTGTGTGTGTGTGTGTGTGTGTGTGTGTGTGTGTTAGTGGAATGCCCAGGGCTCATTTAACCCAAATATTTTTTTCTTCGTAATCTTATTTTTATATTTATGCATGTTTTAAATTAAAATGTATTTATTTGGCAGATGCTTTTATCCAAAGCAAATTAAGGTTTACTTTTTTTCAGGTCATGCAATGGAATCAAACCCGTGACTTTACGCTATAGCGCCATGCTCTGCTGTTTGAGCTACAGGAACACTCTAACCCTTTAAAACGCATTTTTACGCCACGGAAAATTTGTTTGTAGGTCGTACAACTACTACATGGTGGCATTATTTGTTAATAATTTAAATAAAAAATTTTTTAGGATGGTGAGAACACAGACTCGTTCATCAGATTGCCAGACAGAGAAGCGTGATTCGTCACTCCAGTAAACACATCTCCACTGCTCTAGAGTCCAGTGACAGCGTGCTTTACACCACTGCATCTTTGCATTGCATTGCATTGCACTTGGTGATGTAAGGCTTGGATGAGCTGCTCGGCCTGGAAACCCATTCCATGAAGCTCTCTGCACACTGTTCTAGAGCTAATCTGAAGGCCACACAAAGGCCTGTAGAGGGGCTGTAGCTATTGACGCTACAGAAATATGCCGACTTCTCAGTGCGGACCCCGCTCTGTGATTTTATGTGGTCTACCACTTCATGACTGAGTTGATGTTGTTCTCAATTGCTTCTACTTTGTTATAATATCACTAACAGTTGACCGTGGAATATTTATTGATGTTCGGTTCTTGAACTGTCCAAAAAGAACCAGCTTGTGGAAATTAATCAGACTTTGCATCACTAACATTTAGTAATGACGAAATTTCACAAATGGACTTATTGCACTGGTGGCAACCTATCATGGCACCACTCTTGAATTCACTGAGCTCCTGAGAGTGACCCATTCTTTCACAAATGTTTGTAGAAGCGGCTGCATGCCTAGGGCTTGATTTTATACACCTGTGGCCATGGAAGTGATTGGAACACCTGAATTCAATGATTTGGAGGGGTGTCCCTATACTTTTGGCAAAAAAACAAATCTCTATATCTCGACTGATAATATTAACCATGGCGATATATCGGTCAATCTTTAAATGTAGATAAGCTAAGCCGCTGTTCAAATACGTGTTGAATGTTAATTGTAAATAATATATATATTCATTCACCTTTTATTAAATGCCTAAAAGTGTCAGTAAAACTATCCAGTACTTTTGTATTTTTATGCTCAACATCAATTGAGTTGAGTCTCTTCACTTGAGGAGCTCTGCTGCCTCTGAAGATATTCCAGATCCCTTATGAGGTCCCATTTCAGTTCGGATGCTTCCTTAGAAAGTAGACAGCAAGGCAGCACACTAGGGTTTGGAACAGAGTTTACATGTTTTGCTCGGTAATGAGTTATGAGCTATTTGATGCATTGCGCCCTGTGCGTCTGTTCTAGAAACAAGGCTGGAGCGTGTCAAGCTTTGCGGCGCAGGTGTCCTCTCATATGTACAACGGGTGGGGTGTGTGTGTGCGCGCAAGCGTGTTTTCGAGCAGAAACGGCTTTGGGAGCACAGCAGGCAAAGAGGTGTGAGACATGTCTTTGTCAAAGAGAGGCACTAGTCATACCCTTTGGTATGTGCAACGACTGCACCCCCTTCCTCTGGGCTCGGCGCTGTAGTTATACCCCAGACGCACTGCTAATGTGAAGCTTTTCGTCCAAACTGACTCACACGGCTCTAATTATTAAGCATCCAAATGAGTCGCTACATCAGAGAAACTCCGTTCCAGCTTCACCAACTCATCCTTTTCCCCCTCCCCTCTCTCTCTCCCCCCATTTGTTTTCTTGCAGGTGATCAAAGACCTTTGGAACTTTTTACAATCACTAAAAAAGTAATGGCTGCTCTGCGCTCCCCTTCCCGTCCCGGTGCAGCAGAAGTCTGGGGTTAGCCAGTAACAGCACTTCAGCTGTGCGATCTGGCCTCTTCCCTTCTTAACGCGATCCGCCTGCCATTCTCTGCCCTTCTCTCTTGATGGATAGAGCAGAAGAAGCCTCAGCAATGGCAGAGATATCATGCTTCATGATTTATATTTTACTTTGTTTTTTTGTTTGTTTGTTTGTTTTTTAAATCATGGATTCTTTTTTTGTCAGGTCCACAATTGTTTCTGAAGAACATTTAATGGGATGTTTTGCCAAGGCAGTTATAATTTTTTAAAATGCAACTTAAAGATGAATCTCACGAAATCTTATCAAGAACATGTCCAGGTCATATTTCACGTCCAAACCAAGAGAGAGAAAGAAGAAATGATATTGTGCATAAAGAAAATAACGTCTATTTTGGACCAGACAATGGACATTTTCATGAGAATTTAGCATATTTCCCTGATTCTCATTTGCAAAATGCAAAATGCAAAAAAAAAAAAAAAACTTATGAAATGTATAAATATAAGTTTTTATAAATCATGGAAGCTGTATGGATTATAATTTATGGTGATTAATTTTTTTTAAAAGTTCTGTATAAAATGAGTTAAAGTATATTACAGTAATTGAGAATAATGGTAAAAACTTAAGTAAAACATTCTGGAACATTACGGTAATGACAATTTGGGAAAAGAAAATGTTCATGCAAAAAGCGTTAATGGTCATAAAAATATGCTTTGTTTTCTTAATGCCAAATTTTCTTTTTTTGAGGTCAAATGTGATCCTGCTTGTGATATGTTTTAATATGTAGAACGTGATCTGTTTTTGTTTTAGTGTCACTCTAGAACATAGAAAAGTGATCTTACTTGGTGCTGGTTTATCACATAATTTTTTTTATGGTTATTTTTTTTTTTGTGAGGCCATTTGAAAAAAAAAAAACACCACTTGAACATCATCTGGAGCAAAATAGCTTTATGCACTACCAGCCCAAGACCAATTTGCTTGTGGCGTATATTTGAAATCAATCACTGTAAACCGTCCCCTCTCGTTCTCTGTGTGAAGATGGCAGCTGAAGTGTAATAATGAGTGTTCTGATTGAAGATTCCGTCTGGCTCGCAGTATTCCATTCAGCCCTCGAGATTCTGCTCTGCTGCGATTCCAATGGCCTTCGACGTTTAAACTTTACTATTATCTCAAGTGCTATAGACTCTCCCATAAAATTTCTCGTTAGAAGTGTGGCCAGAATATTATACCTCGTAAAAAAGAAAAAAAGATGATTGTTAGCCCATGGTTTAGGTCATTAAATATGACAACAAAGATGTTAAGTTGATTTGATGCTTTGAAGTCCAGCTTTCTGTATATGTTGTTTTTGTCATATCAGTTGTTTTTACTTTTGCACTAAACCATTTTAATTTGTTAGTTAAAACTCTTCAATATACGTAGGTGCTTTCGAAAAGGCTGTCCTTGATCTCTTTTAATTAGTTTGACGTTGTGTAGCTCTGAATGCAAGTAAAATTGGTACAAATGTTTTTTTTTTGTTGCATCATGCATATGCTGCAAGCAAGCAGTGCATGGCAACAAAACTATATTGTTCCCCCCATGCATTATGATATAAAATGGTCTACAATTCGAGAGAAGTTTTGCTTGTTTGTTGATGGAGCAATCTAGTTTTGTCACATTATGCTTTTCGCTTACAGTGTTATATTGGGTTTCATGCCTCTCTTGCAATCCATCTTTAGTTAAATAAATACTGTAAATCAACTTTTTGTCAGTGAATTGTAACAATGTGAAGTTGCCTTTACCTTTAACCAATCTTTGGATTAAGGTAACACCTGGTAAGGTGTTTTAAATTAACAGTCATCAAAACTTCAACTTGTAATCTGTAAATGTCCAATGCAACACACAGGCTGATGCTCCGTGTGTGTGTGTGTGTGTGTGTGTGTGTGTGTGTGTGTGTGTGTGTGTGTGTGTGTGTGTGTTGCACTGGACAGTTGCTTAATGCAGCGTCCTTTTAAAAATCATTTTAAGAAACTAAAAATCATTTTAATTTACAAACATCAACGGTGTAAATTGATTGATGACATTGATGACAGCTCTGTTTAAGTAAATCTACTGGATGATGTAACACTGATGTAACGAGCAGAAGGGGTTAATGATGTCTGCTGTTCAACCTCAGCAATCATTTCTCCTCTAGAAAGTCTCACCCCATTCCTCCTCTTCCTCCTGAGGTGTTCACCTGATTGGCTTGTTTGAAGACAGTTTCTTCCGTCCCATCATTGTTTCAAACCGAACGAATAAAAGTGTCAACTTGAACAGCGGCGTTTGTGTTTTCTTTTCCTCCTGCCTTTTCTGAACATCTGAAGCAGAGATCTGTGGGAAAACATCTGAGACACGTGGTTACTAAACTCTAAAACCTTGGGCAGTTCACAGCCATTATGATGATAGCTCTGGAATGGGCGAAACAAACATTTGCTACTAGCCCTGTTTGTTTCCGTAAAGTCAACCTTCCTAAATGATGCCTTTTGCTTATTTCACAGCTCTCACTTTTCTTTTCATGTTCTTTTTGAAGATATTCAAATGTATCTTTAAAGGTAGATTGTCTCAAATAAAGAGATCCATCATAAACTCATTTTCATTTTTCGTCTTCTTGTTTTCATTGACCTTTCCTCATAAATGCTATCCTGAAGTGGCTTTGCTAATTCAGTTCTGAGATGATTCTTCATTCACCACATGGTGGCGATAATGGCTTACGATGACAGTGTATTTTGATTTATGGAACGCTTCTTCCCACTATAGTATGGGACAGTTAATCAGCCACTCGCCTGAATTACACTCCTTCATTATACCTGCTGACACTTACCTACCTACTTCCTGTTGTCTGTATCTACAGCAGGAAGTTAGCTCAGCAGACAGGGTGTGTGTGTATGTGTGTGTGGGGGGGGCAAGACTTGAAGTATTACTGTGTGGAATTCCCCCTTTCCCAAGGGTGAGGAATTCCAGATCAGCGCACACTCCAGGCAGAATCAAGGATGAAGAAGAACGTACAGAAATTTCACCTGAAGCTATTCCAATCAGCAGTTGGTAGAAATTATGAACCATTTCACTGATTCAGCTGTCTGACTGAAGTGTCCAGTCATGACTGCACAAACAACAGTGTCAGCAAGATCATGTTGGGAACAGAAATCATTTTGATCCCATTTAATAATGGGACAGAAGCAGCTGTCCTGAGCGTTGCATGTTAGTGTTTAACTCCTCAAACATCACTCTTTAACTCTGAAGAATTTATCAGGCCCTTTACCTTGCATGATCATAGACTACTCTTTTCTCATGAGTACTGAGACATAGGCCTGGTTTCACAGACAGGCCTTAAAGCTAGGATTAGGCCTTAGTTCAATTAGGACACATAAGTAGAATTTATAAATGCGCCTTAGAAAACAACATTACTGGTGTGTATACTGAGACAAAACAATTGCGCTGACATACAGGTCCTTCTAAAAAAAAATTAGCATATTTTGATAAAGTTCATTATTTTCCATAATGTAATGATAAAAATTAAACTTTCATATATTTTAGATTCATTGCACACCAACTGAAATATTTCAGGTCTTTTATTGTTTTAATACTGATGATTTTGGCATACAGCTCATGAAAACCCAAAATTCCTGTCTTAAAAAATTAGCATATCATGAAAAGGTTCTCTAAACGAGCTATTAACCTAATCATCTGAATCAACTAATTAACTCCAAACACCTGCAAAAGATTCCTGAGGCTTTTAAAAACTCCCAGCCTGGTTCATTACTCAAAACCGCAATCATGGGTAAGACTGCCGACCTGACTGCTGTCCAGAAGGCCATCATTGACACCCTCAAGCGAGAGGGTAAGACACAGAAAGAAATTTCTGAACGAATAGGCTGTTCCCAGAGTGCTGTATCAAGGCACCTCAGTGGGAAGGAAAAAGTGTGGCAAAAAACGCTGCACAATGAGAAGAGGTGACCCTGAGGAAGATTGTGGAGAAGGACCGATTCCAGACCTTGGGGGACCTGCGGAAGCAGTGGACTGAGTCTGGAGTAGAAACATCCAGAGCCACCGTGCACAGGCGTGTGCAGGAAATGGGCTACAGGTGTCGCATTCCCCAGGTCAAGCCACTTTGGACTACAGAGAAGCAGCGCTGGACTGTTGCTCAGTGGTCCAAAGTACTTTTTTCGGATGAAAGCAAATTTTGCATGTCATTCGGAAATCAAGGTGCCAGAGTCTGGAGGAAGACTGGGGAGAAGGAAATGCCTGAAGTCCAGTGTCAAGTACCCACAGTCAGTGATGGTCTGGGGTGCCATGTCAGCTGCTGGTGTTGGTCCACTGTGTTTTATCAAGGACAGGGTCAATGCAGCTCGCTATCAGGAGATTTTGGAGCACTACATGCTTCCATCTGCTGAAAAGCTTTATGGAGATGAAGATTTGGTTTTTCAGCACGACCTGGCACCTGCTCACAGTGCCATAACCACTGGTAAATGGTTTACTGACCATGGTATTACTGTGCTCAATTGGCCTGCCAACTCTCCTGACCTGAATCTCATAGAGAATCTGTGGGATATTGTGAAGAGAAAGTTGAGAGACGCAAGACCCAACACTCTGGATGAGCTTACGGCCGCTATCGAAGCATCCTGGGCCTCCATAACACCTCAGCAGTGCCACAGACTGATCGCCTCCATGCCACGCCGCATTGAAGCAGTCATTTCTGCAAAAGGGTTCCCGACCAAGTATTGAGTGCCGAACTGAACATAATTATTTGAAGGTTGGCTTTTTTGTATTAAAAACACTTTTCTTTTATTGGTCGGATGAAATATGCTAATATTTTGAGATAGGAATTTTGGGTTTTCATGAGCTGTATGCCAAAATCATCAGTATTAAAACAATAAAAGACCTGAAATATTTCAGTTGGTGTGCAATGAATCTAAAATATATGAAAGTTTAATTTTTATCATTACATTATGGAAAATAATGAACTTTTATCACAATATGCAAATTTTTTGAGAAGGACCTGTATTTTAAGATATGTCAGTGCAAGTTGCTTTTAGTTAAAACCGCTCAAACATGCATTGTAGTCTAAAACTAGGTTTAAGCTTGGTCTGTGAAACTGGGGGATTGATTCCATCAAATATTTCACATCCCCCTTGTGATATTTTGAATGCAAATTCCTAAAAAAATATTTGTATCTTTTACATTTTTCGTGTACAGACACTGACAAATCAATCCCCATTCACTTGAAAACTAAAAATGCTGTATTATGCATGCCAGCCAGTAGTTGGTGTATGCGCATGACGTCACCGCTTTCACAAATTTGCACTTTTTGTAAATTTCACATATTGTAAATTTGTGAAAGCGGTGACGTCATGCGCATGCGCACATTGAAACCATTTTTCAAAAGTTTTTATTTACATGCTGTTGTCATGTAAATGAACGGCCAAAACGTATAGAACATGTTTTCTGTTTTCAGTTGATAACGGTGTCGTGTAAACACATCCTAAATTTGCTCATGATGCCCCTGCATACAGGTGAGGAAAAGAAGTGTAGAGCTGAGATTTTACAGACACACTATTTTAAAATAAAAAATAGTATAGATTCTCTGAACAGCATGCACATTTTCTGTATCCGTGTAATACTCTGATGTGCAATATACAAACAGAGCTGCGTGGGAAAACTGTATCCCACAATGAAATGCGCTTGACTTGACCTTCTATCCATTGTGATGAATGAATTGGCAGCGATGTCATATGTCATCTTTAACATCTCCTTCTTGACCCATTATTTGATGAGACTGCCCAAAATTTGAACATTTTCACACAAAGTTGGATTAAAAATCTCAAAATAGCAGATTCAACTTCTGAGATGATTACTGAATTAAGCATGCAGCACGATGAGTCATGTGAAATCAGTGTAATGTGCTGCTGTTTGAAATGTTTATGGTTGCATACGATATACTTTTGCATACTGTTTTTATTTTATTGACTACAGGTGCAGTGGAACCAGTAGTGCTTCAATCTCTTACAAAGCCTATAGAGATGCGTTATATACACACACACACGGATACCGATCATGTCCTAATATTGTGTTGGTCTCCAAATATTGTTTTGCTGCCAAAACAGCCCTGCATCAAGGCATGGACTCCACTAGACCGCTAAATGTTTGCTGTGGTATCTGGCATCAATATGTTAGCAGCAGATCCTGTAAGTCCTGTAAGTTCGAGGTGGGGCTTCCATGGATCAGACTGGTCTGTTCAGCACATCCCACAGATGCTCGATTGGATTGAGATCTGGAGAATTTGGAGGCCAGGTCAACGCCTCCAACTTGTGCTCCTCAAACCATTCCTGAACCATTTTTACTTTGTGGCAGGGCACATTATCCTGCTGAAAGAGGCCACAACCGTTTCAATGCAAGGGTGTACAGGGTCTGCAACAATGCAGGTGATACAAAGTAACATCGGCATGGATGGCATGACCCAAGGTTTCCCAGCAGAACATTGCCCAAACCATCGCACAGCCGCCGCCTGCTTGCATCCTTCCCATAGTGCATCCTGGTGCCATATGTTCTCCAGGTAAGTGACACAGTCACTCGTCTATTTGATCGGACCACACAGGCCAGCTTTCGCTCCCCACGTGCATCAATGAGCCTTGGCCACCCATGACCCTGTCGCTGGTTCACCACTGTTCCTTCCTTGGACCACTTTTGATAGATACTGATCACTGCAGACCGGAAACACACCACAAGAGCTGCAGTTTTAGAGATGTTCTGACCCAGTTGTCTAACCATCACATTTGCATATTTGGCCATTGTCAAACTCGATCAAATCCTTACTCCTACCTATTTTTACTGCTTCTAATACATCACCTTTGAGGAAAGAAATGTTTACTTGCTGCCTAATATATCCCACCCACTAACAGTGCCGTGATGAAGAGATAATCAGTTATTCACTTCACCTGTCATAATGTTATGCCTGCCGGTGCATATACTGTGTATAGTATATATCATCAACAAATCCAATTGGCGATTGTTCCACAGTTAGCCATAATTTAACCATTTTCTTAATTTTTACATTCTTAGCAAATCTGAATAAATGCATTTGTAAATAAAAAATAAATAAATAAAATAGGTTTATATATAAATAATGATGATCTATGGCTATGCTGTAATTTGAGTGCAGAAAACATACCTCGAAAATGTATTATAAATGGACTATTTTTTCCATCTTATTTGTGGATTATATACAGTTATGTGAAAAAAATAAAAAATAAAAGTACACCCTCTTTAAAATGCCTTGGATTAACTGATCATCAGTGAGTGTTGTGTTGGCAGTTTGCTGGTCCGGAGCATTCAGGTGTGTGTTAACACAAAGCTAAGGAGGAAGGACATCAGCAATGATCTCAGAGAAGCAATTGTTGCTGCTATCAATCTGAGAAGGGTTATACGGCCATTTCCAATACAATATGAAGTCCAACATTCTGCAGTGAGGAAGATTATTAACAAGTGGAAAACATTCAAGACAGTTGCCAGTCATCCCAAGAGCAAACGTCAACCAAATTCACCCCAAGGTCAGATCGTGCAATGCTTAGAGAAATCCCAAAACATCCAAGAGCTACACCTCAGACTCTACAGGCCTCAGTTAACATGATAAATATTAAAGTTCATGACAGTATTAGAAAAAGACTGAACAAGTATGGCTTGTTTGGAAGGAGAAAGCTTCGCTACAAAGAACATGGCAGCATGGCTTTGCAAAGTTGCATCTGAACAAACCACAAGACTTCTGGACAAAGGTCTTTTGGACAGAAGAGACCAAAGTGGAGATACTCTGCCAAAAAATCACAGCGCCACATGAGGGGTGATGATTTGGGCATGTTTTGCAGCCACAGGACCTGGGCACCTTGGCTCCTCTGTGTACCAAAGTATAATAATTTGTTTATATCGCGCTTTTCTGGGTACACAAAGTGCTTTACATACAAGGGGGGTAAAGTATTCAAATGTGAGGCGATCGGTCCGACATCTTAAGTTTGGCTGAAATTGGGTAATGCAACAGGACAATGATCCCAAGCACACCAGTAAATCTACTAAAGAATGGCTGAAAAAGAAGAAAGTCAAGGTGTTACAATGGCCCAGTGATAGTCCAGACCTCAACCTGATTGAAATGCTGTGGCGGAACCTTGGGTAATGCAAAAGGACAATGATTCCACCCTTCATTCACATCTACAACCTCTATTCAAATCTAAAATGTGTACGAGTAGAGGAGACAAGTAGAGCACACCATTTGAGTTAGGATGCTCCCTTAAAAGGTGGCTTTCTATGTAGATAATAGACAGCTTATAGGTTTTGGGACAGAGCCCAAATCTCTGAGTATATTCAATGTAAGTGCGGGTTTCAAGTGCTGAAGATGCTTGGGCTATGATTTATCAGCTTCTCAGCGTAGCGCCAGTTCTTGCTCTGCGTGGAAAGACGCAACGCTGAACCTGTCTGATATACCTGGGCCAGGTAAAACAAAGAGCTCATGCTCATGGTGATAAAACAGACTGCTGATGTGGAGAGGAGACAGATTTGTAAACATTGACTGTGGGAGAGTGAAAGAATGGCAACTTGGCATGTTTAACGGGAACCCTCGGGGCAAAAACTGGTTGGATCAAGGCTGATTAAATGTTTGACGTTGCTTCAATTTCAGCTGTCATGAGCTTGGCAGGGGTATGGCTCAGTCTCGTTTGGGTCCGCAGAGCTGTGATATTGAGTGATTGGTTTGGACCTGGACACCAACATTCATCAGAACATGGGCCAAATCTTATCCCAAATCATCTGAAGTCAAATGAGAGCTTTGTGTGGGGAACAGTCCAAAAATTCAGTTGTTATTCACTGATAATCTTCCCTTCACAGGTCATGCCAAGTTTAATGCCAATCGCCATATTTACCAGTGTCGTGAATTATTGTGTCTGTGCAAGTGTTGTTTGAGCATGAAAAAGGTCTGCAAAGTTACAAAGCACTCCAAATGGACTTATTCTATATATTAGAAAGCACTATTTCTGAGCTCCCTGAAATGTCTCGATAATAGTCTTGAGTTTTCTCAAGCACGTCACACTATTCCTAATTTTAATAATTATAAATGAAATTATTTAAAGCTGCTGTCCGTAACTTTGTGTTCAAGATTTACAAAAATGATGATAATGAGAACGTCCAACATGAATCCATTTTCCAAACCGTGTTTGTGTCTTTCCCTGAATAATTATGGTACCCTGAATAATATTAATTATATTGGGACTATTTCAGGCCAGTCTGGTAGGAACTGCTGCGGAGGAGCACAGTCCCTGCGTGACTCGCCATAGACATAAACAGTAAACAGAGAGAAGTAGCTCCGGCTGCAATGTTCTTCCACAAGACGCATGCAGTTCTGTTTATTAACTGCTAGAGCACAAAAAGTTACGGACTGCAGCTTTAACATAATTAAATGTAGTGTCTTGAAATGAACAGCTGGTAATTTCCGAAACACGCTGGAAGCAGCTGACCAATCACAACACACTGGTCCAGCTAACCAATCAGAGCACATTTCACTTTTCAGAAGGCTTCATAGAGACAGGAACTAAACAAAAGGTAGTTTCCCTTAGAACGATGTAATTCTATGATTAACTACCATAATACAATGCATCGTTGAAGAAATCAACTAGTCGCAACTTTTTCCCGAAACAGTATTGTTGCAAATTTCCGCTAAACCGCATTGGTTAATGATGTCAAAAAGGTGGTAGAGTAACAACTTATTTTAATTAATCCGCTTGAGATTAAATGAATGCTAGATTGTTTGCTATAAATTACAGACATGGCATCTGGGGACTAATTCTTGTTTTTATCAGCTATTTTGCTTTATTTCCAGATTCAATCATAAGCTTGTTCTTACATACTAAAGCATGTACACACATGCACACTCTCCAAAAATGGCGCTTTAAACCTTTTCACAAACTAAAAGACATAAATTACAAAAAATAAAAAAGATGTAGATTGTAAATCAGTTGTAAAACTTATTTTGCACGAGATAAGGATTTATTAGGTCAACATGTCCTGCAAATAAGAAACTATCCTTTCATATAGCCGTCGTTCCAACCACACAACTTTGCGTTCCTGTTTGCGAAGGTTTGTTGGAACTATGATTTCGGCAAACACCATCTCGTTGAAGAATGCTGGTAACGACGGAACTTGCGACCATAGTTGGCTAACAATGCTTTTGGGAAACGCACCCCTCGGCGTTACTGATAGACTGGGAAGAGAGGAGCTGCAACAATGTGAAACATAGGTTTTCAAGCTTGAATGCTCTAAAAACACCATTCATTGAAAAAGGGGATAATAGGTTTCCTTCAAAAGTAAGTGTCCCTGCTTGAAAACTAAAAAACTTTGATATTTGGGTTACCCCAACAAGTTAAATCTGTGAAATGTATTCTAACGATACATTTTAGGTTGCTGCTAATTGTAACAATAATTTGAGTGTAGCTTCAAGAGTAGAGGCGCTAGAGATATCACAGTCTTGAGATTGATTCCCATAAGCATTAACTGATAAAATGTTACCTTAAATGCAATGTAAATCGCTTTGGATAAAAGTTTGCCAAATGCATAAATGTAACTTGCTCCTGGAGAGCCATTGCCCTGCAGAGTTTACCTCCAATCTGCCTCAAAACACCTGCCTGGAAGTTTTCAGTTTGCCTAGTTAGACCTTGATAAGCTGTTTCAGGTGTGTTTCGCTGGGGTTGGAGCTAAACTCTGCAGGACAGTGGCCCTCCAGGAGCAGGATTGGACATCCCTGATGTAAAGATACAGCAGAAGGTAAGATTTTTGGTTAATAATTGCATTGCAAAACTGCAGTTATAAACCGCTTGTGGGATTTACCTTTGAAACCGTAGTCTAAAGCCTGGTGCACACTGTGTGATTTTGTCCACGATTTGGCCGTCTGAGACAAATTTAGCAAATCCTAAAAGATTCCTCTGATCCTAGGCTAAAGTCTGACGTCTTTGGTCGTTAGTTTGACATGTTCACCGGCAGCCGATTAATGAGCGCTACGATCAAATTTTTCCTCAGACGAAATGCTGGCAGTGTCAGAAGATTTGGCACACAATCCTGCAGTGTGACTTCTCCTACGACGAGAGTCAAATATCTCCGTTTTTCAAGACAAATTATAACCAAAACGAGAGCTAGAGATTTCTTTGTAGCCAGCATTTCAGTCGCGTGTAATGCAGCTCACTGTCACCAACCGCGTCATTCATTGATGATATAAAACTCCGGACGAGTTTTCTTGTGCGTGTCCGTTTTTAGCGTGCTTTCACTATCGTACAGTCTGACATTAATGCCAACTGAGATCTTACAGTGTGACATGGCGATCATGTTCGTACAGTCTGACAAGGGACATTCGCAAAGGATGTTGAAAATCGCACAGTGTGCAATACCCATAAGTTGTTTTGTCTTGAGTTTTGTTCTATTTTTTTGAGGAATGAGGGGATGCCACAAAACCTGTCCATGTTGGTATTTGTCTAATTTAATGATTCAGCTTCAAGTGGCAGAGGAATTTGCACTAAAATACATAGAATTTAATGCAACTGGACCTTTGTAACAAACAAACGTAATAAACAAAAGCATGCTTTACTTCCTTTTATATATTAATTATGGTCAACGGGGAATTAAGCATTGTTTTCATCTGCTAGAAAACCTACTACTTACTTTTTTTTTGTGACTCTTTGGACTTCTTGATTGCAGCATCTTTTTGTTTTTTGGGAACAAATGTTTTACAGCTCATTCTTCTTTGCTGACCAGAGAAGTCTAACCCAATTTACCATCTCCGCAACATATGTTCCATCTGTTCCATTGGTTCGTTAGAAGCAAACCAAGCTCTTAACTGTTTCATTAGCATTGCAAGCTTGTGGAACTGTTCACTTTCCCACAGTCTCCGGCTATGCCTGTGCTGGCGTGAACTTTCTGTCAGGTAGCATGGGCCTCTGGAGGAACACATTGCATAATCCTTTCCCCACCGATGGAAAAAAAGAATGCCTGAAGTATGAGATGGAGGGACTAATTATTCTGCAATATCACACTGGAATCTGCACTGAAGCAGGGTCGGTGCAAATGTGGCCTCCATTTCCCAGCAATTGAACAAGGCTGGATTCAGTGCATCACTCAAAGAGTGTAAGCGCTCATTCTAGGACTATTCATATCTTTCTCAGTATTCTAAGATGAAGAAAAAAGTAATTCAATTCAAAATGAATTGTATACACTGCTCAGCTAAAAAAAAGAGTCAATGTTTGATTTGAAATGATTAAGAGTGGATCATTATTGCAGTGATTTTTATTTTTCTAGCATGTTATATCTTTGGTAACAGTTCTTCAAACCCTAACTGATGGAGTTAGTAGCTTTAGTACACTGTAAAAAAATATTTAGAAAAAAAGTTACCTGGTTGCCTTAATTTTGAGTTCATTGAAATTGAAATTTTGAGTTAATACAATGAACATTTTTTGAGATTCGACAACCTTTATTAAAAGATTATTAAAAGATTTTGTAAGCATATTGGGTAATTGTGTGTGTTTTATTTCTGATGACGCAGTGAAACATGCCACATAGTGCTATTTTCATGATTTATCAATTTTTTTAAGTGGTTCATATACAATAATATTTTGAGTTTCTAATTAATTAATACATTTCCTTCATTGTATCAACTCAAATTTTTAATTTCAATAAACTCAAAATTTTAAGGCAACCAGGTTCAAGGTTTAAGGCAAAAGGGTCAACATAACTTGCCATGCTTGGGTAATTTTGTTTAAGTTATATGTTTAATATATGCTTACGTTATATGTTTTCTCTCATTTTTGTTTATCTGTTTGTGTGTTATTGCCAACATGTTTCTAAGAGTTCATTTATATGTTTTTTTTCCTCTTTATTTCTTTCAGACCTGCTCTATGTGCATCGCTGTAAGAGGCCAGGTACATCAAAAACGACATGTTAACACACTGTCTAGATACAGCCCAAAAAAAGCAAAGAAGCATTTCAACTATTTGTGGAGAGCTTTCAGAATGGAAGTGGAACAATACGATAGCCCGAGGGGAAAATAAGTGATCATGCTGGTATGTTTAGATTAGACAGAAAGGAAGCCATCATTGTCATTGTCAGATTTCTGTTTTTTTTAATACTTTGCTGAGCTTTGACATTCTATCCTGTTCTAATCTGTTAGAGCCTAAACCTCTGTCTCCATCTCTCTCAGGCAGTGCATTCTCATGATGATATTTGTAGTGTAATATATATCTGCTTTTAGAGATTTTTTTCTTTTTAAAACTTCCTCTGTTACATCATCACGTCTTAATGGTGGGCGTAGGACGGTTGCAATGGATGTGGATTGCGACGTGTGCCGTGTGATTCATGAAGTGGTAAAGACCGAGCTGCCAGTTTTGAGAGAGGAGGCCAAGCTTTATTAATAAGAGACAAGGCGCGCTTCCCTTAACATGTGCCAGCATGCGAGTGCATTACCTCCTCGGCTGGCTATGGCAGAGATGTGAGTTGCATTCCACTACCCACAAAAACCCTTGTCTCTGAACACAGAGGCATTAGAGAGAAGGGCCAGTTTGGAAAGGATTTCATTTCAGGTTTTAATAGCTTGTCAGTGGTTTCTTAGAAGCTGCTATGTGGTTAGTTTGTGGTTTCTCGGTGGTTACTCTTGTAAAACTATATGAATCATGGGTCTTTGTTAATAACCGAGAGACTATTTCTCAATCTTGATCTACTAACTGCCAATCCAAGAGTACGGCTCAACAATAAGGATGGCTCAAGGCCAGTGTTGAAAGTGTTTTGGGCCATTTAACAAAACTGTCATCACTCTATTGGTTCTTGACTAC
This sequence comes from Pseudorasbora parva, assembly GCF_024679245.1. Classification (NCBI taxonomy): domain Eukaryota; kingdom Metazoa; phylum Chordata; class Actinopteri; order Cypriniformes; family Gobionidae; genus Pseudorasbora; species Pseudorasbora parva. The sequence goes on along the minus strand of NC_090182.1, from coordinate 10,635,909 downwards.
ATCTTAAGTTTGGGGTTTTATTCCTTGTAATCTTAAACGTGTTTTTTTAACATTATAATTGGAATATTGTTGTAGATAATTCTGTAGAATTGAATACGTCATTAAGGTAGCTCTTGTCTAGCTAACATGTTTTGAACGATTTATGATAAGCAGTCTTGAAAGCATCAAACAAAACAACAGTGCTGGGTAGATTACTTCAAATTGTACTTTGTTACTGATTACAAATTACATGATAAAAATTATAGTTAGTAGTGTAATCTAGATTATTCATTTCAGGTAATGTAATCTGATTACTTTTTACCCATTATTGGATAGATAGATAGATAGATAGATAGATAGATAGATAGATAGATAGATAGATAGATAGATAGATAGATAGATAGATAGATAGATAGATAGATAGATAGATAGATAGATAGATAGATAGATAGATAGATAGATAGATAGATAGATAGATAGATAGATAGATAAAAAAAGTTTGGAAATCATTGCATTACATTTTTTAAAAATAAATATTATAATAAAATAATAATCATGTAAACAGCAATGACATTACATATTCAAAGTTTTCCAGGTTTTATTTTTTTTGTCTTTTTTGTCCATATCAATAATTAGTGACAGCAACTGGATATGATAAAGTCATTGTGTTTCACAGCTATATATTAGGTGTGTTTATGAACTATTATAACTATAGTAATCTATAATAATTATTCATCTCATACATCGTGTAATTGAGAGGTGCTGGTTATGGGCATTTAAAAAGTTAAATTTTTGCAATCTGATTAAATAATCCAGATGCTACCCATTCCAGCACTGAAAATCAGTAATGTTTCACTCTGTATTCTGTCATTTGTCCAGCGAAAGTCTATGAATTCATAAGTTACATTATAAGGAGTTACAATTCTAATAAAAATAGCTATTGGTTATTATTGAAAACTGATTAAAACCTAATAAATTCTTTATTTGTTAGTTTATTATGCTTTGTAATAATAATAATATATTATTAGTATGATTATTTATTAAAATGTTTACATTCAATGAAAGTTATAAATATACATATTTGTATAAATATACACCCAAAATATTGCTAAACCAGTGATCATTTTGACAGCACTTACCAAATCTGACAAGCCTTACAAAATGATTTGTAAAAGCTTAAATACATTTAAACGAACTAAACCTACATGTTAAACCTGATTAATATTTGAATTGTGTTATGCAGACCTGTTGTAGCAGTTTCTGAGGGGAAGTACTTTAATATTGTTATGCTAATTGCCTATCTGTGTTCTCCTGATTCATTCACCTTAAAAATGAGCTGTTATGAGAATCCATATATTTACCTATAAAGACCTCTTTAGCCTTTGAAATGTATCCTGCATTACTGCGAACGATTTTGTTTTAGCGTTTTCCAGATACATTAGCCAGCTTTTGAAATGGTGAAACTAAAAAGGGTCATTTGTCACCCCTAAGCATCTCCTGAGTGAAATAAAATGAGCGATATTTGTACAGATTGCAATCCCAGTGGTTTCTGGCATTTCTGCACTTCAAACACGCTCGGCCCAGGGTCGCATGGGGCACCTGTAGCTCTCTGAGAATGATGGGATGAGGTTTGGTGTTTTTTCCTTCCTGACTGAGTTCTGGAGACCCTTATCGAGATTAATTGAACACATTTGCAGCTAAATGGTGTGTGACAGCCCATATGATTTGCAGGCTTTTTGTTCCGATGCGATGTCCTCTATCTATCTTCACAACTGATCCCGACAAACTGAGACTTACCATATGAAGAGTGAAACGAGAAGACCGCAGAACTACGAATCAGACAAAATAATCATTGTAGGCTTGGGAATGAAGTCATAAACTCCTGCCTTTTGTTGAGGAAGAACATTTGAGCTTAATTTACGACAGTACTAAATGCAAAACTCTTGTTGAAGCGTTTAGTGTTTAGCGCACACCGTTCTGGCCTTTAATTTCTCAAGCGCATGAGAGTATCTTACATTAATGCACAAAGATCAAACTGTGTATGTGCGTGCTTTAGGTCACTGATCGCACGCTGCATTCATGTACAGACACACAGTACATTTGCGTTGTTTCCACACACACGTGTGAAGGATAATGTTGGATTTGTCACTGTGTCACTGTGTTTAGTAATCGTAGGTTTATGCAGTCAAAGTGGTTGATTTAGGAGTTTTTGGGCGTCTCTCTGTGGTCCTGTTCAGTATTGCAGCTTGACTCCTCTAAAATTAAAACAATATTCTTGTTGTTGCTTTTTATACACATACTATACATTTTGAATTCTGTAATGTTTTTTTTTCTTTAATGTTTTTTCTTTTTCATGGATGCTTATGTATGTATACATTTAATTTATAATGTAATTATATTCACTCTTTATATTTGGTTATTTTGTGTCCTTTTGGAGACTCCAATGATCCATGAAGCTTGCAGTTTTCTGATTGCTGGATATAGCAAATGATGACAGAATGTGTTTAATGAGATAAATGGCGTTAGGATAAGGCGTTACGATTGTATATTACGATTGAGTGTGATTAAGCGCAATAAAAAAATTGCATAGATTGACAGCCCTATTACATATATGATTACACACACACACACACACACACACACACACACACACACACACACACACACACACACACACACACACACACACACACACACACACACACACACACACACACACACACACACACACACACACACACACACTACTATATATGTGTGAAAGAGACTGAATTCTCTTTAGGTAGTTGTGTTGACTTCTCTGTGGTGAAGCCAAAGACAAATGTTCACCTGTTACCTGACTAACTAACTAACTAAGGCCCTGTTTACACCTGGTTTTAATGTGCATTTTAGTCAATTGGATCACAAGTGGACGACACTAAATACAGGTGTAAACGGGGTCTAAAATGTTTAGAGCTTGTCCACTTTCAGCCACTTCCAGAGATAGTCTAAACCACATTCGACTGGGTTTCTTTCGTAGTGTAAACGCTCATGTGTCAAACGTGTTCCACCGCAAAAAAACACGCCGTCTCTGACCTAACACGTAAACATTATGGAAAGCGCGCTAGGCAGACGGGATTTAAACTTTGTCTGAAGACCTAAGTTTGGTTTGGGATGAAAAACATACCAAGCACAATTTTCTTTCGCCATTCCTGATTTCTAACACACACTGAAATCTCCTGCTTTTTTCCACCACCTCCTTTTGCATTCATATAGAAATTGCATGATTTTTTTTTGTCTGATCAAAAGATTTGTAGGAGCGCATAAATTAGACCCTCTCCTCGAAGAAATCAGGACAGAAGTGGTTGAAAGTGGACAAAAGCGATGGATTAAAACACGAGTGCAAATGGGAATGTCTCCCTCATCTGCTTGTGATCCGATCAACCAAAACACATCTCAGTAAACATGGCCTAACTAACTCATTAAACCTCAAGTCTTTTCATCTTTGTCTTTTTTCTCTGATTTTTGAATATTTTTATAGTAGCTTCACATTAAAATGTATGATTAACCTTGTAGCTGGTTGCATTGGTTCATAGATTAACTCTTTAACAAAGAATATGGGGGAAAAAAACGTCCATAAATAAGATCACTAAAAAAAGTTTTATGTTTTTGGTCAAGAACTGCCCATTTAGGCTCCGTTTCTACTGCAGGAACTTTCCCAAGGAACTAGGTACTTTGGGGTGGTACTCGGTGTGTTTCGTCCACAGGAACCGGGGTCTAAATAAAGTTCCGGGTAAAGATTTCCCTCTTAAAACAGTCCTGCTTGTGATTGGTTGAGCTCACGCAACATTTTATTTCAACCTAAAAGTCAGTTGTTGTGCGTGCAGTTAGTCTTTTCTATTCAAATCAACAATGGAGTTTAAAATATACGACCAATGGACCGAGAACTGAGGTTCAAGCTGTATTAAGTTTATTTGCGGCTGACGAAATCCAGTGGGAACCTGAAAGACTCACGCGCAGTACTAACCCATTGGACTAATCTTAACGGTGCTTTAGATCGCGATGGAAACGCAGACAGCAGCGGGTCACAAGAAGAAGACAAGAAGACAAGAAGACGTCAACTGATTGACATGAAAAGCACCCAACCACTGTTTTCATTTTACATACCAATTAGCAAATATATACAGAAATTATAAATGAAAATGTATGTATGACTTTGTACCCTTTTCTGTTCCACAAAAGAGAGCAGCTCATGCAGGGTTTGAGTGCGTAAACTATTCCCTAAAAAATGTGAATCTCTCAGGAAAGGGATCTTTTCATCTGTGTCCTCTTCAGAAAACATCTGCACCCAAAAGCCAGACAGGTATTTTAAGAGTTGATTGGTCATGGATGATTTTCCCTCTCTTTCTTAACTCTTTCTCTCTCTCTCTCTCTCTCTCTCTCTCTCTCTCTCTCTCTCTCTCTCTCTCTCTCTCTCTCTCT